>NC_056749.1:692301051-692431051 GCF_019279795.1 Protopterus annectens
ACATGCGCTGGGTAGAAGCTGCTGAGGGGTTGCTTCCTTTTCTCCTTGTGCAGACATGCGCTGGGTAGAAGCTGCTGAGGGGGTGCTTTCTTTTCTGTGCATGTAGACATGCACAGGGTAGAAGCTGCTGAGGGGTTGCTTCATTTTCTGTGTGTGCAGACATGCGCTGGGTAGAAGCTGCTGAGGGGTGCTTCCTTTTCTGCACTTGCAGACATGTACAGGGTAGAAGCTTCTGAGGAGTTGCTTTTTTTCTGTGCTTGCAGACATGCATGGGGTAGAACCTGCTGAGGAGTTGCTTCCTTTTCTGCACATGCAGACATTCATGGGTAGAACCTGCTGAGCAGTTGCTTCCTTTTCTGCATGTGCAGACATGCGCGGTGTAGAACCTGCTTAGGAGTTGCTTTCTTTTCTGCACGTGCAGACATGCGCTGGGTAGAACCTGCTGAGGAGTTGCTTCCTTTTCTTTGTGTGCAGACATGTGCGGGGTAGATCATGCTGAGCAGTTGCTTCCTTTTCTGCACGTGCAGACATGCGTGGGGTAGAAGCTGCTGAGGAGTTGCCTCCTTTTCTGCGTGTGCAGACATGCACAGTGTAGAAGCAGCTGAGGGGTTGCTTCCTTTTCTGCACATGCAGACTTGCACTGAGTAGAAGCTGCTTAGGGGTTGCTTCCAGATCTCCGTGTGCAGACATGCGCTGTGTAGAAGCTGCTGAGGGGGTGCTTTCTTTTCTGCGCATGCAGACATGTGCAGGGTAGATGCTGCTCAAGAGCTGGTTTCTTTTCTGTGCGTGCAAACATGTGCAGGGTAGAACCTGCTGAGTAGTCTTCCTTTTCTGCGCGTGCAGACATGCATGGGGTAGAACCTGGTAAGGAGTTGCTTCCTTTCCTGCACGTGGAGACATGCGCAGGGTGGAACCTGCTTAGGAGCTGCTTCCTTTTCTGCATGTGCAGACATGCACAGGGTAGAACCTGCTGAGGAGTTGCTTCCTTTTCTGCACGTGCAGTAATTCGTAGAACCTTCTGAGGT
The DNA here is from genome assembly GCF_019279795.1 of Protopterus annectens. Classification (NCBI taxonomy): domain Eukaryota; kingdom Metazoa; phylum Chordata; order Ceratodontiformes; family Protopteridae; genus Protopterus; species Protopterus annectens. The sequence goes on from NC_056749.1 coordinate 692,302,077, forward strand.
GCTGCTTCCTTTTCTGTGTGTGCAGTCATTCGTAGGGTAGAACCTGCTAAGGCGCTGCTTCCTTTTCTCCACGTACTGACATGCATAGGGTAGAACCTGCTGAGGGGCTGCTTCCTGTTCTGTGCATGAAGTCATTCGTAGGGTACAACCTGCTGAGGGGCTGCTTCCTTTTCTCCACTTGCTGACATGCATAGGGTTGAACCTGCTGAGGGGCAGCTTCCTTTTCTGCGCATGCAGACATGGTTAGTGTAGACCCTGCTGAAAGTTTGCTTCCTCTTCTGGCCATGCAGACGTGTAAGAACAAACCAAATAAAGCAGGATACAGGATGCAGGATAAAATTTATTCCGGTACCTCGGCCCAACAGCCTTCAAAGGAATAAAATACATACCTCCAAATGCAGTATATATACACTGGTGCTACCAACAATCAATTAAACACAATTAAATACAATTGAAGGAAATTAGGACAACACTCAAAATTAAAGAGACATACACAATTTTTGAAATTTCTGTCAACTAAATAACAATAAATTACTATCAAAATAGCTATTAAATGTTTAAATTTATTTCTAAATTCAAACCTCGAGGTTTTAATGTACCATATTTTAAGATAAATCTGCTTTCTAGATTCAATAAACTTTTTAAATAGTTGCCTCCAAAAGAAGCATTGGGTTTTGCCAAGGCACTAAAGAATAGTGAATCCACAGACCCTTTATGTGTATTCTGAAAATGTTCAAATATTGGACTACTAGTTCTAACATTACGTACATCACCAATATGTTCTAATATACGTTTTTTTAGTTGTCGTTTTGTCTGACCTATATAATATTTGGGCACTAAACAGTCACAACCAATGATGTAAACTACACCACAAGAGCTGCAGTTAAATTTGTTTTCAGCATAATATTTAACCCCATTTATAACACTGCCTGATAGGTTCTTAACCCTCTTACATATCTTACATTTTCCACATTGAAACATGCCTACTTGTTTTTCAGAATTTGACATAATTACATCACTCAAGAGATATCTAGGTTTCAATATTTCCTTTAGATTAGGATATCTACCATATGAAAAGGAGACATGTTTAGGAAAAAGATGCCCAATCTCTTCATTACTACAAACTAAAGGCCACAAAAAATTAACAATATCAAACAAAATATCCGAAAATAAAGAAAATTTTGTGACAAAAAATATCCTATCATCTTTATCAATCTCCTTGTGAGTAACATTAGTATTAGATGTCTTAATAATATGATGCTTCTGATCAGAATCAAATTTTGCACGATTTTTTCTAAGAGAAGCTTCAGAATAACCTCTGTTTAATAGCCTTTCACAAACTAAGTCAAATTCCAAACTCAAAAGACTATGTTCAGAAGTGTGTTCATAAATTCGTTTAAATTCTCCATAAGGGAGTGCCTCAATTAAGTGCATAGGATGTGCACTTGATGCATGAAGAAAATTGTTAGAAGCTACCTCCTTCCGAAATGGTTTAAATTGGACAATCCCCTGTTTATCCACATATAACAGAATGTCCAAAAACTGAATTTTCTGTTTGTTAGTACTATATGTAAATTCTAAACCAAATTTGTTTTTATGTAGATCTACCACAAACTTATCAAACTCTGAAACATCCCCTCTGCAAATGAAAATTAAATCATCTATAAATCTGAAATAAGAAACAACATTATTCTGAAAAAATGTCATAGAGTACAAACAATTAATTTCAAAAATTGACATGAACAAATTAGCGTAAGATGGAGCAAAGCTTGCTCCCATTGCAGTGCCATCCATTTGAAGAAAAAACTTATTATCAAATGTGAAATAGTTGTGACTGAGAGCAAATTCTAAGAGAGAAATTACAAATGATGTACATGGACCTTCTCCTAAAATTTTCATTATTTTCATGCAGACGTGTAGTCAGAACCTGCTGAGGGGTTTCTTCCTTTTCTGCATGTGCAGACATGCGTAGGTAGAACCTGCTGAGGGGTTGCTTCCTTTTCTGCATGTGTAGACATGCATGGGTAGAACCTGCTGATAGTTTGCTTCCTTTTCTGCACATTCAGACATATGTAGGTAGAACTGGCTGAGGGGTTGCTTCCTTTTCTGTGCATGCAGACATGCGTAGGTAGAAACTGCTGAGGGATTGCTTTCTTTTCTGCATGTGCAGACATGCGTAGGCAGAACCTGCTGAGGGGATGCTTCCTGTTTTGCGCGTGCAGACATGCGTAGGCAGAACCTGCTTAGGGGTTGCTTCCTTTTCTATGCTTGCAGACATGCGTAGGCAGAACCTGCTGAGGGGTTGCTTCCTTTTCTGCATGTGCAGACATGCGTAGGGTAGACCATGCTGAGGAGCTGCATCCTTTTTTGTGAATGCAGACATGCGTAGGGTAAAACCTGCTGAGGGGCTGCTTCCTTTTGTGTGCATGCAGACATGCATTGGGTAGAACCTGCTGAGGGGCTGCTTTCTTTTCTCCGCATGCAGACATGCATAGGGCAGTACCAGCTGAGGGGCTTCTTCCTTTTCTGTGCATGCAGACATGCGTAGGGCAGAACCTGCTGAGGGGCTGCTTCCTTTTCTGTGCATGCAGAAATGCATAGGGCAGAACCTGCTGAGGGGCTGCTTCCTTTTCTGCGTGTGCAGACATGCATAGGGCAGAACCTGCTGAGGGGATGCTTTCTTTTCTGCGCATGCAGACATGCGTAGGTAGAAACTGCTGAGGGATTGCTTTCTTTTCTGCATGTGCAGACATGCACAGTGTAGAATCTGCTGAGGGGTTGTTTCCTTTTCTATGCCTGCAGACATGCGTAGGCAGAACCTGCTGAGAGGTTGCTTCCTTTTCTGTGCCTGCAGATATGCGTAAGCAGAACCTGCTGAGGGATTGCTACCTTTTCTGAGTGTGCATACATGGGTTGGCAGAACCTGCTGAGGGGTTACGTCCTTTTCTGCCTGTGCAGACATGCGTAGGCAGAACCTGCTGAGGGTTTACGTCCTTTTCTGCCTGTGCAGACATGCATAGGCAGAACCTGCTGAGGGGTTGCTTCCTTTTCTGTGCATTCAGACATGCGTAGGCAGAAACTGCTGAGGGGTTGCTTCCTTTTCTGCATGTGTAGGCATGCGTAGGCAGAAACTGCTGAGGGGTTGCTTCCTTTTCTGCACGTGCAGGCATGCATAGGCAGAAACTGCTGAGGGGTTGCTTCCTTTTCTGCAGATGCAGATATGCATAGGCAGGTCCTGCTGAGGGGTTGTTTCCTTTTCGGCGTGTGCAGACTTGCATAGGTGTGATCTGCTGAGGGGTTAATTCCTTTTCTGCGGGTGCAGACGTGTCTGCAGAACCTGCTGAGGGGTTAATTCCTTTTCTACGTGTGTAGACATGTGTAAGCAGAACTTGCTGAGGGGTTACTTCCTTTTCTGCATGTACAGATGTGTGTAGGCAGAACCTGCTGAGGGTTTTTTACTTTTCTGCACTATCAGACATAGTTTGAACCTGTTGAGGGGCTACTTCCTTTTTTGCACGTATAGACATATGCAGGTTGAACCTTCTGAGGGGCTACTTCCTTTTCTGCATGTACAGACATGAGTAGATTGAACCTGCTGAGGGTCTACTTCCTTTTCTGCGTGTACAGAGATGCGTAAGTAAAACCTGCTGAGGAGTTGCTTCCTTTTCAGCATGTACAGACATGCGGAGGTAGAACCTGCTGAGGGTTTACTTCCTTTTCTGCACATACAGACATGCATAGGTAGAACCTGCTGAGGGGTTACTTCCTTTTCTGCGTGCACAGACCATGTGTAGGTAGAACTGGCTGAGGAATTACTTCCTTTTCTTTGCACACAGACATGTGTAGGTAGAAACAGCTGAGGAGTCACAGCCTTTTCTGTGTGCACAGATATGCGTAGGCAGAACCGGCTGAGAAGTTACTTCCTTTTCTGTGCGCACAGACATGCGTAGGTAGAACCGGCTGAGGAGTTACTTCCTTTTCTGCGCACACAGACATGCATAGGTAGAACCGGCTGAGGAGTTGCTTCCTTTTCAGCATGTACAGACATGCAGAGGTAGAACCTGCTGAGGGGTTACTTCCTTTTCTGCACGTAAAAACACGCGTAGATAGAACCTGCTGAGGGGTTACTTCCTTTTCTGTGTGTACAGACGTGCTTAGGTAGAACCGGCTGAGGGGTTACTTCCTTTTCTGCACATACAGACATGCGTAGCTAGACCCGGCTGAGGGGTTACTTCCTTTTCTGCATGTACTGACATGCGTAGGTAGAACCGGCTGAGGGGTTACTTCCTTTTGTGCATACTGACATACGTAGGTAGAACCGGCTGAGGGGTTACTTCCTTTTCTGTGTGCCCAGACATGCATAGGTAGAGCCAGCTGAGAGGTTACTTCTTTTTCTGCATGCCCAGACATGCATAGGTAGATCCTGCTGAGGGGTTACTTCCTTTTCTGCATGCACAGACATGAGTAGGTAGAACCGGCTGAGGGGTTACTTCCTCTTCTGTGCACATAGACATGCGTAGATAGAACCGGCTGAGGGGTTACTTCCTTTTCTGCTTGCACAGACATGTTTAGGTAGAACCGTCTGAGGGGTTACTTCCTTTTCTGTGCACACAGACATGCGTAGGTAGAACAGTCTGTGGGGTACTTCCTTTTCTGCTCGCACAGACATACAGACATGTGTAGATAGAACTGGCTGAGGACTTACTTCCTATTCTGCGTGCACAGATATGCATAGGTAGAACTGGCTGAGAAGTTACTTCCTTTTCTGCGTGCACAGACATGCATAGGTAGAACTGGCTCAGGGGTTACTTCCTTTTCTGCGTGCACAGACATGTGTAGGTAGAGCCAGCTGAGGGGTTACTTCCTTTTCTGTGCGCACAGACATGTGTAGGTAGAACCGGCTGAGGGGTTACTTCCTTTTCTGCACACACAGACATGCGTAGGTAGAACCGGCTGAGGAGTTACTTCCTTTTCTGCATGCACAGTCATGCACAGTTAGAACCGGCTGAGGAGTTTCTTCCTTTTCTGCACACACAGACATGCACAGGTAGAACCAGCTGAGGAGTTGCTTCCTTTTCTGTATGCACAGACATACACAGGTAGAACCAGCTGAGGTGTTACTTCCTTTCCTGCACGCACAAACATGCACATGTAGAACCTGCTTATGAGTTACTTCCTTTTCTGCATGCACAGACATACGTAGGTAGAACCAGCTGAGGGGTTACTTCCTTTTCTGCGCACACAGACTTGCGTAGGTAGAACCGGCTGAGTTACTTCCTTTTTTGCGCACACAGACATGCAAGGTAGAACCGGCTGAGGAGTTACTTCCTTTTCTGCACGCACAGTCATGCACAGGTAGAACTGGCTGAGGAGTTACTTCCTTTTCTGTATGCACAGACATGCACAGGTAGAACCAGCTGAGGTGTTACTTCCTTTCCTGCATGCACAAACATACGCATGTAGAACCTGCTTAGGAGTTACTTCATTTTTTGCATGCACAGACATGCACAGGTAGAACTGGCTGAGGAGTTACTTCCTTTTCTGCACACACAGACATTGCGCAGGTAGAACCTGCAGAGGAGTTACTTCCTTTTCTGCATGCATCTACATGGGCAGGTAGATCCTGCTGATGAGTTACTTCCTTTTCTGCATGCACCGATATGCTCAGGTAGAACCTGCTGATGAGTTCTTCCTTTTCTGCATGCACAGTTAGAACCGGCTGAGGAGTTTCTTCCTTTTCTGCACACACAGACATGCACAGGTAGAACCAGCTGAGGAGTTACTTCCTTTTCTGTATGCAGAGACATACACAGGTAGAACCAGCTGAGGTGTTACTTCCTTTCCTGCACGCACAAACATGCACATGTAGAACCTGCTTAGGAGTTACTTCCTTTTCTGCATGCACAGACATACGTAGGTAGAACCAGCTGAGGGGTTACTTCCTTTTCTGCGCACACAGACTTGCGTAGGTAGAAACGGCTGAGGAGTTACTTCCTTTTTTGCGCACACAGACATGCGCAGGTAGAACCGGCTGAGGAGTTACTTCCTTTTCTGCACGCACAGTCATGCACAGGTAGAACTGGCTGAGGAGTTACTTCCTTTTCTGCACGCACAGACATTGCACAGGTAGAACCTGCAGAGGAGTTACTTCCTTTTCTGCATGCATCTACATGGGCAGGTAGATCCTGCTGATGAGTTACTTCCTTTTCTGCACACCGATATGCTCAGGTAGAACCTGCTGAGGAGTTACTTCCTTTTCTGCATGCACCGATATACGTAGGTTGAACCTGCTGAGGAGTTGTTTTCCTTTTCTGCACGTACTGACATGCATTGGTAGAACCTGCTGAGGAGTTACTTCCTGTGCTATACCACTTCACTTTGGGCTACATTGCAATGGGTCTTTTTGACCTTGTTAAGGACTGTACTACAGCTGTAACAGATGAGGTTCATTAATTCAGCATTTTTTTAGTAAATGTTATTCTCCAAGGCTTACATATTAAATAAGCTTTCTATAAAAATTTCTTATGTTGGATGCAAATCATTCCCTTATCCAGAGGGACTAAATCCCTTGCACCCATGTAAGTACCTTGTGAAGAGTGTGTGCAGAAGTACAAACTTGTTTACATTCTAAGTCCTCTGTGTTGCACACAGACCTCAAAGCAGCATGGTAGACACACACACACACATGACGACATACATATGTGGACATTTGTATACACACACACACACACACACACACACTCACAGGGCATTAGTAAAAAGGAATCAAGTACTCAGCTATGAAATCCATTCTTAAAAAACAAAATATACTGGAAAAATGCTTATAATTGTTAAATCTGTGATTAGAAGTGTTGACTCTGCACTCAAAGATTAGCATAAAGAGACAAGACCCAGTGTCGTACTTTCTTGAGTTAAGATTATGGACATCATTAAGGTCAGAAAGCAGACCCAGGATTTTCATGAATTGGGTTTTGCAATTGTGTATCTAGATGCTCCTCTTTTCCTGTGATGAACAGGAATAGGCTTACCTTGTGGACCTCCTTACCTATGCTTGTAAATCCTTCCTAGTCCGTGTGAGATTCCTTCTTTCACTGAGGATGCCACATAAATATGTAGACAAGATTACGATCTTCAGCTGTTGGCTTACATCATGGTACTTATTCAGGATTCATGGCTCCCAACTTGGAGGGAATGTGTGCGCTTCACACCTATTTTCCAAGAAATGGGCTACATCTCTCTTCAAAAGTGGTTATGATACTGTGCACCCCCCCCCCCCAGTGTATTTTTAAGCAGAGCTATATTAAAGGATATTCTAGGCTAAATATGCAAATAACAATAAGTTAAGGTAAGGCTCATCGATGTATATAGACTAAAGGAAACAGAAAAAGTAAGTTGCCTTGAGGATTACCCTACCTTTGATAGAATTATGGGATGCACTGTCACAGAGATACAGATCAGAGTTCCACAAAGATTTGGTTACAGCTCTACCATTCAATCTGGCTCACAAGTAGGGACGTTTATCCATTTTCATGAATGAGTCTATAAAAATAAGATTATAGAAACAAATTTTGAGCATGAAGTACTCCACACCCAGGTTACAGTGAAAACTACAAACTATGGTTTTGTAGGATGTTTCCTTACCTCCTTCATGTTACCCCAAGAACATGACCAGCTGTCTAGTAAATTTCTAGTCCTTCCCATAACCGAAAATACTTTACAACTATAACCTAAATTATCCCTCACTTTTACTAGGTGAACAGTTTCAAATAATAATTGTTCCTAAAACTACTAGACTTCATCAACTCTAACAGTTGCAAATAAGTTGTAAAGATGGCAAAAAAGCAGGTTAGATATCGTCTTGAAAAGCATCCCTGCCAACTGTGCTGAGCAAAATGCTGCACAATCCCCTTTTCACTCTAGCATTGTGACATTCCTAATATACACCAAACCTAATAAAATATGATACAATTTTGAAAGATTTTTCAAACGGCAATGACAACTGCATGATTCAACTAGGACTGTATATTAGCTCAAGTCCCACAATCAACTACTACCACTTCATAGCCAGCTACTGACTATACTCCATGCCTCTCTGGGATACTTTGCAGCTATAACTGATATCACTACAAACCCTGAGTTAAGTGTATGAGAAATCCTATTTTAACTGGGTTAGAAAGTTAAGAAACATCCACCATTGTTCAGAACTGATTTACAATGATACTACTCATTATGATCCCAAAGAAATTGCTAATATCCTAAATGATAACTATAGTGAAAAATTTACCTCACCTACCATTATGATTCCCCTCCCCAGTTCTTCAGTACATGGAACCCCCAAATCACTATGGACTAAGTCCTAACAGTCCTTTCCAAAACAAAGACCACCACACCTGTCATACCTCTCAACCTCTTTGCACAAGAAATCTGGACAAAGCCTAGAATAATAGGGGAAAAAGGCCTAAAAATAGGGATAGAGTTTAAGTACTGCTCTTATAAATTTCAATAGTTACAAGAACAACAGGATTTGTGTTGGTATGTATTTTGTGAAGGATATGGAGTCCAGACTTGAAATGTATATCATTATGTACTGCCTTCAATCCTCAGTGATTTATCAGAAAACCACATTTTTTTTGAGGAACAGACCAACATTATGAAGCAAAAATCTGGATATTCTGTGAAAATCTAGGCAGCTGAGAGATATGACACCTATATGCCCTAAAACATGCCAGGAAACTTAATCATTAGTGCCTAGTAGGGACTATTTGAACCAATAATAATAATACTAACAATAATAATCCTATTTATTAACCATGCAAGTCCACTGGCCACACAGCCCATTTTCAGGGGTGACCCAGGTGTAATGTCTGGTTAAGTAACTTGCTCAAGGTCACACAATAGGCATACGAGGACTGATGGAATCAAACCCTATGCTGTTGGAGCTGCAGCTCCCTTCTTTTACCTTTCCACCAACTGCCTTTTTAACAGCAGTCTTGCAATACGGTATTCATCCCCGAAACCTGGAGAACAGCCACTCTAAAGCCCCTACATAAGGGAGGTCCAACCACCAATCCTGGTAATTGTACTTACCAGCTTTGTTGAAAAAGTCAAGGAATGTGTAATTTCTGACCTTGTAAGTATAACATGGCCAGGATACAATAGGAAAAGACCCAGAAGTCATTCTAGATAATGATCTTTCATATGATACCCTCTTCAGAGCATAAGGTGATGCATATTCCCCCTCCTCCACAGAGTGAGCAGTCAACCCAGAGATCTAATTAATCCCCATTTATATAGCTCTTATCACACCACATACATTCACTGAACCCTATTCTGTAACATATTTGCATGTAATCTGGTACAACTAGAGAAGGTTTACTTCCACACTTAGGAAATCAAAGGGCTTCAAAACTCATCATATATCGAATTGCTACAGCAGTTTTTTTCTCTCTTTATTTCTTATTGTCTCTATATTACATTCTAGTGCCTTCTTAGAGGAGATTTATGTCTGATAGAGCATTAAAGTTTCCCTTAGAAAAAGAAAAATCTTTGTTTAAACTTCCTTGCTACTTGAACAAAACAAGGTACCTTTCCTCAATAAAAAAATAATATCAGCCATACTGTTGAACATCAGTGCTTCATATCTGAAAAACATCTCACATATGGAGTAAGCTTCCCCCCTAATTTAAACTCACATATTTAATTAATTTTTTCAAGAAGGAATTGGATGTCAATATGGTGACCTGCAAGATCCAACATGGGATGTGGAGTATCAGGATTTGAAGGTCAATAGGCACACCTCTCAACTGTCCAGATTTTCATAGAATTTTCAAATTTTTTCTCCATATTTTTGGTCTGTTACTCATAAAATTTGTGGTTTTCTGACAAATCATTAAAGACTGAGGTCAATAAATAATTACAAATATGAGTTTCATACTTCATATTCTTCAGAAAATGCATGCTAACACATCGCCTTTTGCTCTATCAATTTTCTAAGCTTAAAAGAACAATATTTAACCTTTGTCACTATTCTTGGGCCCTTTTCACACCATTACTTTTGGCTTTGTACAGATTTTTGTGCTAAGAGATGGACAGGTATGCCAATAGGCTCTTGAACTTATTAACCAACCTAATTACCCTATGAACTTATGACTCAGCTTCTGTGAGATCGTTGTCAGTTTTACCGACTTATATTCAAGTATCATTCTACTAACCTCAATTCAAGTATGTCTGGGATAGACCTGGATGTATACAAGATTTAGTTTTTTTGAAAGCTCTGTGCTTTCAAGAAAATGGTTGAAGTCCTGAGTGCAAATGGAGACCCATCAAACCATTAGAAGTTAAGCTTAGGCACATGGTCGCTGTGTTCCTTATTAGTTGGAAATCTCATATAAAAAGATTGTATTACTTTCCAGTGACATCTTTGCTACATCTGCAGTGAGATCTTTGCTACACCTTATCTACTAACCATACCTTTTTTGAGTGGGCGAGAAAAATGTGTCCTAGGCTGTCTTGAAATCTGGTAAGCTTTTTTTTCTGAAGAGTCTGAACTTCCATTTTGATTTTTCATAGCTGAGCTTGTTTCTGTTAGGTTGGTGGTGTCTTCTACTAAGCACAATGAGAAGGGATTCAATAAAGGCAGTTAAGGCATTTCAAAGTAATGATTTCCATCCACCAGATTAACATAATTTTCTTGATTTCAGGCTTACATCAGAGAACCTGCTGGCTGGTCCCATTATATTTTCAGTTGTTTGTTACTGTCTTCCTCCATGTGGTGAGAACCCCAGATTATTTAGACTGTCTTTTGTTTTATGAGCCTGGGAATATTTCCATTGCTGTCAAATGAAGCCTTGCTGACTTTTATTTTAGAAAAGTTTACTTTAAATTCCAGTAGTCTGGAAAGTTACTGTCCCTAAGCCAGAGCAACCCTTTATTGGTAAAGTGATTGGGAAAGTGGTATGTTTACTCTAATTCTTTTTTCAAGCAATGTGATTATCAGCCATACATTGAAACAGTTACTCAGGGTTTTATACTAAACGTCTTTATTTATTTATTTGCTTTTGACTCCCAGGTTAGTCCAACTGGGCATATGCCCATTTTCAGTGCAGGCCTAAGGAGAAAAGTTCCAAGGACATTAGACTTTAATTTACAGAAAATATAATAATAAACAATATTAAACAATAAAAATTATGACTGAAACAGTACCAAAAAATAAAATAACATCCAAGAAACAATAGTGAAACAAAGTATCAGTACAAAACAACAATACATTTTGAGACCTAGTACTAATAAATAATGTTATATGTAAAATGAAATTATAGCAAAAGAAGTAGCATGTGTGTGGGATATAACTTAAGTCATTTATCCAGGCATAGTGCCATAGGGGGTTATGTGGTCTAAGGAAAGAAATCAAGTAGAAGTGGTAGGCCTACATTATAGCAATTCATGCAGAGAGGTATGGAGGAGGGTACAAAGAGATTAGCTTGGACTTATAAAAAGGTAGACATGTTATTGTATTGTAGAACTGAAGTCAAGAAGGGAAGCAACAGGCATACTGTACAGTGTATTAAAAAAAACAGGGTAAGAGATTTGTTGATAGCATGATATTTGTGAGGAAAAAAAGTAATGGTAGTGGAAATGTTTAGCCTGTAGATGTACATGCGCAGAGCCACAAAACCATAACATATTGTTTTAGATGTGTTTTGAAAGAGCTATGATTATCTGTTTGTGCAATTCAGGTTGGAACTGGGTTCCACAGATTAGAAATGTATTTTGAGTATAGGGAGTGAACAGCAGTGTTGTTAGCTTTTATAGAGAGCAATTCAGATTTGCCTTTGGAATGGAAAATTCTGGTTGCAGTGTAAAGGGAAAGGAGATGCTTTTGAGATGGATATTTTTAAGGTTTATGAATTAGTTTGTGTGTTATAACATTTTGTAAGAAATTTTGGTTAGGACTCAGCTCTGTCCTATGTAAGTGTTTCAGAGCCAGGCAGTGGAGAGTGTTTTGTGGCAGATTTGTAGAAAAATTGGCTACTTTAACTAGCAAACTGTAGCAATATTACTATAAAGTGGTTTCCAGGTTGATATAAATAGAAGTGGCATAAAGGAATGTGAGGAGAAGGTAACTTTGGGCTATGTTTTCCAGCAATGTTGGTCAGGTTTTTTTATTTTATCTTGTAGAGATCATACATTTGACTGTTTGTTTTACCTGGTGATTGAATTTCATGTCATTATGTGGGTCCCTATCAGAAGGACGAAAACTCATAAGAGAAAATGCCAAACAAATGAACCAGTAACAGTGCTTTCTCCATATTCTTAAAGGATATGCACACTTCCAGACAAGTAACCCAGCATAGCGCATCTGAGATACTTCAGGTACAACTAACAATGGGTAAGATGGCGATCCAGGTCATAGCTTGCTATAGATAACCAACTATGTCCCTAGGCTCTCTCTCCATGTTCCTAAGCACCCTGAAATCTATCAAGGTCCAATGCATCACTCTCATACTAGGAGACTTCATCCTCCATCAACTGGAAAAACTACTCAAGCACCAATACACTGGCCCAATGCTTCCTGGAATTCATCAATTACAATTCCATTGCCCTGGACAAGCTCATTCTGACCCTCACTAGAAAAAGCAACATCTTTGACTTAGTTGTTACTAACATGGGCGACCGTAGTCAATCCCTTCCTGGTCAGATTCGACCATAAACTAATCACCATGGAAATCCACATCTCACCCACAACCCCCGCAAAGGTAATCACCTTGAAAAACTTCTCCAAAGCTGACTTTGGGCTCCTAAAAACAGAGGTGGATAACTTCATGGCACCCATGCCAATGGAAAATAGCTGCATGACTGCCAAATCATACACCAATGCACTGTATGAACATGTACATAAATGTATGGAACTAGCCGACAGAACCAAGACGCTCTCCTCCAAAAAAAGGAAGCCAATATGGTGGTCCCCTGCCATTTAATAAACTCTACAACAGAAGCCAGAAACTGTTGTAGAAAAAGGTGAAGTCCCAAGACTGGAAAAACTCCCTTATTAGCCTGAACAAAAAGTTGAGATCCCCTCATCAAATCCTCAAAAGCCAGCTATGAAGGCAGAATTGTGTCAGACACTGTCACAAAGCCTTCTATAGCTATATCAAAAACCTCCACGGCAATACCCAGATTTTCTCTGAGTTACTGCACAATGGTACCTCCTATACTGAGCCAACAGATATTGCCAATATAGTGGCCAAAAGATTCAGTGCCAGCTTTACCCCCACCCCCCCCAAAGGACCAATCACAATACCGGAAGAATGCCAGGCACCCAGCATTACTGCAGCACATGTTAAAGCTGCATTGTCCAAGGCCAAGAATACAGCTTCCACGGAACCCGATAATATCCCTAGCTGTATTCTACATGAACTACAAAGCAAACTGGCATGACATCTGTGTGCCCTGTTCAGTCACAACCTCACCTCAGGCTTTGTCCCTACTGAATGGTGCACTGCTACAGTCATCCCTCTCCATAAAGGGGGGAGCATCTACAGACCCTGGAAATTATTAACTCATTAGTCTGACAAGTCTGATATGTAAAGCTATAGGGCACATAATCATGGACCTGATTAACAAAGATATAGGAAATCTCCAAACTCTAGGCGCCATGCAATTTGAAAGTGAAAGGAAAATCATGCCTGCTCAACCTGGTTGACTTCTTTGAGTCAGTCATCAGGGCTGTGGATGAAGGTAAGGCAGTGCATACAGCCTATCTCAATCTGGTCAAGGCCTTTGATACCATTCCTCACTCAGGAATTATTGATAAACTTATCAAACTAGGCATCAACCCCTATATCACTAGGTGGGTTGCAAATTGGCTCACAGATAGAGCACACAGTGTGAAAGTAGTAGACTCCAAGTCAGACTGCTGACCAGTCACAAGTGGAGTCCCATAGGGATCAGTCCTGGGTCCTCTCCTGTTCAGCATCTACTTTGCAGAAGTCTAGACCAACACAAAGGAACACTGACTGAACATGTTCGCAGATGACTGCAAGCTGGGAGCCATTATTAACTCCGCAAGTGATGCAGACATCTACAGAAAGGCCTCACTGAGACCAATGACAGGTGTTGAAATCATGGCCTTAAGGTTAATGCCAAGAAATGTGTTATCCCCTTTGGTAAAAACTCAGTTCTCATTAATTACCCCATCAATGGGAGCTCACTGAACACTGAAGGCATTATAAGAGCTCTGGGGATGCAGGTTGGCAGCAACCTCTCCTTCGACCACACATTGCCACTGTGGCCAGAAAGTCCTTCTTGTGGCACATCTCATTACCAAGGGTTTTGCATACAGGAAGAAAGAGGTCATCTCTCTCTACTCTTCCCTCATTAGACCAATAATTGAGTATATTGCCCCATCTAACATGTACCTCACTAGACACCTGCAACAGCCGGAGAGGCCACAGAAGTACCTCACAAATCTCAATCCCTCCACACCACACACTCCAGAGACCTCAACCTCATTACCACAAACAACAGAACATGCTGGAAGGACAGGTTCTTCACCCAGAGACTGACCATTCTCTGGAATAGACTTCCCATAAATGTCAGGCAGAGCACCTCGCTGTCCCTCAAGAGAAATCTTGATGAGCGGATAGGTAATAGAAAGTTCACCCCAGGGATCACTCCAGTTGCTCTACTTGATAGAGACACTGGAAATTAACATTGGGCTGCACGATGCCAGGCACCTCTATGGGCTAGGCTTGTAAAGGCTCCAGGGCCATTAGCCTAGTACACACCTGTGAACCTATGAAAGGTAGCTTTTAAATCAGGAAAGAATAAGATGAGTTCACAGTGTTAAAGGAGGATAGTTTCTCTAATAGTTTTTGGTGTTCTACCATATGAAAATGTCTTTGAGAAGTCTAGGAATAAGCAGTAGCAAAGTCGCCATTATTTCTATGTAGGTTTACTGCATTAATGAAAACAAGAAGCGCGGTGGCAGTACTACAGTTAAGGCTGAAGCCATGCTATGCTGGTGATGCGAAGTTATTATCCGTAATATATTTGATTAGCTGTGCTTGAATGCATTTCTCAAGTATTTTGGCCAGAGGGGGAGAGGATTGCTATTGGTCTATTATTTGTAGTTCAATAGAATCACACTGTTTGTGCAAAGAGGGTATGCAGGATTTTTTTCCATATTATAGGGATACAGTATTCCCTGACAGATCTGTTTTTATTAAGGGGAAAGCTAAGTAGATAAGATCATCTGCTGCCATTTTTAAATACCTGTATTAAATTATCACTTAAGACATAGGCAAACATGCATTTCTATAAAAGAAAAGAAACCATATTAATATGTTCCCTGTTACAAACATTATACATCACATGCATTGTTTTGTATAGCTATCATTAATCCAACATTACATAAATTGTTCAATTCCTGCCTTTCCTTAAACCTCACTCCTCCAAAACATTGCTATGCATGTATTGTTCCCCACAATTTCTAGGGAATTTTCTCCTACCCTTTTCTAAGCATCACATGTATAGTTCTTTTATTTCCATTAGAGTATTCAGTCTTCAGATTCAGTTGGTTTAGACTTTGATTTCCATTTACAAGTAACTGTTGTTTTGACAGCCACCAAATTTAAGCTTAGGCAAGGCCTTACTATGTTTAGGCAATTCAGGTCCTGTATCCCAACTGAAAAAAAAAAAAATGATTTCCTTAGTTACATCCATTTTCTCTTCCAATATTTCTGACAGAGTACTCTTTAGGGAATTTTAATGTCTGCTAACTCATTACATTCCCAAAACATATAGGTTCATAGGTAGGTACTAGGCTATTGGCCCTAGGGCCTATATAAGCCTAGCCAAAGGTACCCTGGCTTTCGCCACCCAAGAAAATTATTTTCCTGTGCCACTGTCGAGCAGAGCCACAAAAGTGATCCCCAGGGTGAATTTCCTATCTCCCATCCAATCATCAAGATTTTTTTTTTGAACAGTGCTAACAAGGAGCTTTGTTTGATATAGATAGGTAGTTTGTTCCAGAGTATGGGAAGCCTCTGGGACAGGAATCTATCCCTCCAGCATGTTCTGTTTATTGTGGTGATGAGGTTTAGGCCCCTAAAGCATGTAGCTCGTAGGGATTGGGATTTCTTTAAGTGGAGCATGTCTAAAACCTCTGGGTTTGACATAGCTTTGTGTGTTAGGCAGAGATCGCCTCTGAGTAGGTGATATGTAATGGAGTAAAGCTGCAGTTTTTTGAGACGGTCTGCATAGGGCATCTCTTTGAGGCTGGTAATCCTCTTTGTGAGGTATTTCTGTGGCCTTTCCAGTTTTTGTAGATGTCTTGTGAGGTACATACCAAAAGGGGCATTGTACTCTATAGTGGGTCTAATGAGTGACGAGTAGAGGGGAACAATGACCTCTTTTTTTCCTGGATGAGAAACCTTTTGTAATGAGGTGTGCCACATAGAAGGATTTCCTGACTACTGTGGCAATGTGATTATCAAAGGAGAGACTACTGTCCACCTGTGTCCCAAGGTCTCATATCACACTTTCAGTGTTAAGTAGACTACCACCTATGTGGTAGTTCATGGGTACTGAGTTTTTACCAAAAGGAATGACAATGCACTTTTTGGCATTGAGCTTGAGGCCATGGCTTTGACACCAGGCATCTGTCTCAGCAAGGACCTTTTGTAGGCTGTCCACATCTTTTAGAGTTTTGATTATGGTTCCTAGTTTGCAGTCATCTGCGAACTTCATTAGCCAAAGACCTTCTGTGTTGGCCTGTACTTCAGAGAAGTAGATACCAAACAGGAGAGGACCCTGGACTGAACCCTGTGGTACTCCACTTGTCACTGGTCTGAAGCTGGATTTGGAATCTGCTACTTTCACACTGTGGGTTCTGTCAGTGAGCCAGTTGGCAATCCATCTTGTGATATAGGGATTTATACCTAGTTTAGTGTGTTTATCTATAATTCCAGAGTGGGGGATGGTGTCAAAGCCTTGGCGAGATCTAGATAGGCTGTGTGAACCACCTTACCCTCATCTACGGCTTTGGTGACTGCTTCAAAGAAGTCTATCAGGTTTAGGAGACATGATCTGCCTTTTACAAACCCAAACTGGGTGGGGTCCTGAGTTTGGAGATTACCAATGTCATTGTTTATAAGTTTCATGATGATACGCTCCATAGCCTTGCAGACCAAGCTCGTTAGGCTAATTGGGCAGTAGTTTCCAGGGTCTGTGGTGGCTCCCCCTTTGTGGAGTGGGATAACTGTTGCTGTGCGCCATTCAGTGGGTACATAGCCTGAGGTGAGGCTATGATTGAACATGGTACTTAGGTGGGGTGCCAGTTCATTCTGTAGTTCATGTAGAACACAGAATGGGATGTCATCAAGTCCCATGGATGCTGTGTTCTTGGCTTTGGATAGTGTATTTTTTACCTGTGCAGCCGTGATTACAGGAACTTTGCATTCTTCTGGTATAGAGATGGGCCCTTTAGGGGATGACAGAGGGGTAAAGTTAGCATTAGCACTGAACCTATCTGCCAGGATGTTGGCAATATCCATTGGTTCTGTATATTTAGTGCCATTGTGCTGTAACTCAGAGCAGATCTGAGTGCTGCCATTGAGATTCTTGACATAGCTATAGAATGCTTTGTGGTTGTCTTTAGAGTCAGTGGCGATTTTGTTTTCATAACTAGCTTTGGAGGATTTTATGAGGGATCTCAGCTTCTTACTGAAGCTGACCAGGGAGTTTCTCCAATCATGGGATTTTACTCTTTCTTGCAACAGTTTCTTTCTTCTGTTGTAGAGTTTGTTTATGGCAGGGGACCACCAGATTGGCTTCCTTTTTTTGGAGGATAGCATCTTGGTTCTGTTAGGGATTTCATGATCCATGCACTCATGTAAGTGCTTATAAAGTGCATTTGTGTAGGATTCAGCAGTCATACCTCTATTGTTCGTCCGCATGGGTGTCGTAAAGTTTGCCACTTCTGTCTTAAAAAGCGTGAAGTTGCCTTTGGAGAAATTTTTTACTGTGGTTTCCCTAATGGGGGGGGGGGGGAGGGATGTGGATGTCTAGGGTGATTAGCTTATGGTCGGATATGACCAATGAGGAATTGACCTCTGGTGTGGAGCACCAGTTGCCCATGTTGGCAATAACCAGGTCTAGGATATTGCTGCCCCTGGTGGGGGTGTGGATAAGTTGATCCATGGCATTGGAATTTATGAATTCCAGAAAACGTTGAGCACAAGAGTTGGTACATGAATAGTTTTCCCAGTTAATGGTAGGGTAGTTGAAATCGCCCATTATTAGGGTGTTAGGTTGTACCCTAATATTTTCCAGTGTATTAAGAAATGAGGAGTGGGAATCCTGGGGCATGGTGGGGGATCTGTAGCAAGCTACAATTTGGATTACGGTCTTTCCCAGAGTTAGTTGCACTTGGATAATCTCGGATGCATTATGCTGAGCAACTAGTCTGGAGGTATGGATATCCTTAATGAATATGGACACGCCTCCGCCTTTAGTGTTTCGGTCCAGGTTAGGTGGCTGAAAGGTGTGGTATGAATTATAGCCTGGTAATGCAGGGGTACTCTCTGGAGCCTTGAACCAGGTCTCTGTCACTGCACAATGCTCCCAATTTCCTCTTTCTTCCCATCACACTTCCAACATATATATATATATATTTTTTTTTTTTGCAGGCAATTTGTCTGATGAAATCGTCTTTAATTTGAGAGTTTGTCTTTTTATGAAGGCAAGGAGAACTACTTTGAAGGAAAATATGTTGGGGTGTTGCTTATTTGTTGGTAAATTTGAAGGGTGGTAAGAGAGGAGATATTGCTTAGGGAAACAGTCAGAATGAAGTGAGTGTTGAACTGAGAGGCAATACAATGTGAGGTGAACTATGTTAATGAAGTTGGTTGACTTGAGTGACTGAGGTTTAATAGCTGGCTTGTGGTAAACCAAGACTTTTGGGTTACTATGATTATCTGTCTGGAGGTTTGTCTAGTGAGACATCTTATTGGCTATAAGAAAATACTTTACAGTTTTTCTAAGGTATCCGAAATTTTGAAAGACTACTATGCTTTTATCCTGTTTCCATTTTCCAGGTCATATCTCTGTGGGACATGATTTGATTATTATGGCTTGAGAGCTAAGGAGCAGGGTTAGCTTTTACTCTTTTAGTTCTGATTGGAGCAAGTTATTTTGGTATGCTTAGGAGGATTCTGTTGAATTCAGTTACAGCCTCACCTAGACGGAGAGATTTTAAAAAGTTCCAGTTGCATCATTATAGGCTGCAGATGAAAGTTTCACTATTGAAATAAGCTAATTTATGCATGTTGTTATAGTAATGCTCTTTTTGATATAGATGTAGTTACTTATAGCAGAGGTAGAGAGGTGGTCACTTACTGAGTCTATTAGAGGTCCTCAGCATGAGATATTTTTAGGAGATATGGTAAGAGTCCAGTCTAGGGTTTAGTCTCTGCTGCTATTTTTGTTGGAGAAGTCATGAGCAGGGAGAGATCATATAAGTTTATGGCATAAGTATGAGTGTCAAATTATTGTTTCCTGGTGGGTGTTAGAGTTGACGCAACAGAAAGAGCTTTCTGCATTGTTAATGGCTGGGAGAATACAAGTTGCTATGATGTAAATTAATTTCTGGATATTAAGTGTTAGGATGGAGACTTGGCAATGAGACCGCTTACACATGACCTCTTGATAGCAGGAGATTAGTGTAACTATTTGATGCAGATCCCTGTGTGTGTGCAAGTGTCAGTGGGTGCATGTCTTTGTGTGTGTGCATGTGTGGCATGATCTCATAGGATAGACCCTGTGGTTGATTCTTGAACACTGTGTTCTCTAACCACTGGATTTCCACAAGGCTGTTTTATGGTCTTCTGTTTTTCACTTTAAATACACTACCCGTGGAATGTTTGTGATCTAACTGCCATGTGTATAATATAGAGTTTTAGCTCTCCGTTTATTAGGAGTGAATGTTAGCTGTAATTGTTTTAGTTGTGAAGAGATAAGGTCACTCACATGCATTTTTACATGTAGTAGTAGGTTGAAGCTCAAGACATTGAATCTGTATCATTTCTCACTGCATTAAATGACTCAATCAGCCCAGCCTTGTCCCCCTGTATTGTAAATGGGATGACTGGTTTGAGGCTGTGTCTGAATATGGAAATCCTGGCATCATCCTTGATGACAGACTGGTGGAGTAGGACCAGGTATCTGTTGCTGTCAGGTCTTCATGTTAAGATCTGAAGTGAAATGCTTGTCACCAACTGAGAACATTGTCATCACAGTTCATGCCCTAGTTTACTGATTCCTCGTTTACTGTAAACCCTTCCATATGGAGCTGTCTGACTCAAGACATAACACTTTTCGGCTGTCGCAGTGTTCTTCTGCTGGGTTTGGCTGTGATGCCCCTATGTGTGTTTCAAATGTGTCGGAGAAATTACAGTGGCTGCCTGCCTGCTCTTTTATCTGCAAAATCATCGTGTTAGTTTATTTAGCACTGTGCGACTTGGATGCTTCTTGCCTTAAAGAATTAATACTTTATTCCTGATTTGCCATGACATTTGCTCTGCCAGTTTGAGGCTGCTAGAAATTCCCAATATGAATCTTGCGTTCTGGATTTCAAAAGTTTCCATGCATGGTATTGCACTATTGCACTCTTCTACTCCAGTGAATCAGGAACTCTTGGGTGCTGAATGACATTAAAAGGTTCCCACAGGCCCACTTGCTTAATTTAGCAAATTCATGAATCAACATCAGCAAAATCTATTTGCTAATCTTTAATGTAACATTAAGCCTTATGTATTGCTGAATTGCTAATTGTGTGTATTATCTGTTTTTGACTTATGCTTAGTAATAAGAAGTAAAATATAACTGAAGAATACTGAAATAGCATTTTCTTTTTAATGCATTTTAAAGAAACATTCTGAAAAGTAAAAAATACAATTAAAAATCAAAAGAAGCACAATGTTAATATGCAAACAAGGAACAAATTACTTTTACATGTAAATAAGATATGCATCGTGGACATTCAATTAAAAAGGTAAAATGTTAAACTATCTGTAAATTTAAGCTCTAGCTAAACAATTCAAACGTCATCTTCTGCCCAGGTAACACAGGAGACAGCTGGGGTCTTGCAGGCCGTCAATGTCTGCAACCAATTTGGATTTTCTATTACAGACATAATTCTTTCCTCCTCTTGGCAAGCTGCTAGGGTACAAATCCACTTTGCTGAGTCATTTATGGGTTTACATTTATGCACACCTAACATATGCTATGGAAAAGAACAAAGCATTCATTGGCAAGTTTTGCACCCATAAGTCTTTGCATTTCTGAGATACAGCACACATCTAATGACTTCCTGAGGTGGCACTGTTGCAACAGATTTCTGTCAATGCTCCCCCACCCCCTCCAGGAGTGATAAGAAGCTGGTATGAGGCACTGTCATTCTCTTCTGGTCAGTTATTTTTGGAACACAGGCTTTACTCAAAACTTGGTCATTTTGGCATCAGACTTTTGTGCTTGAATTACACAGACGCAATGGCTCAGATGGTTCTTTTTGCTCAGTTTCTCATTCTCTGTTCACTTCACTGAATTATTTCTTCACAACTGTAGTAACATAACATGTATGACTTAATGTTCTTGTTAAATGATAATAGTTTACTGCCATTATGTAGCCAGTGTGAACTATGCATATTAATTTTTTGATCGTGGTGCGATGGTGAAATAAAGGTGCTGTGTAGTATGCCTATAGATGTACAGGTTCACGCACACACAATTATTTCCCTATAATACCTACATTGGAAGGCATTATTGCCTTTTGAAAATGGTCTTTAAATTTCTTTAGTGATAGATGTGTTTTATATATGGCACTTTAGTTTTTATAGGCTATTAATTTATTTTATTATGTGTTTAAGTGGGTCTACTTTAAATTACCGAAAACGCAGTTGACCGACACGTGGAAGAGGGAGACGAAATGGCCGACAGGTAAGTTTACCGACAAGGTGATGTGCCGAAATCGAGTTGACCGACACGCGGAAGAGGGAGACGAAATGACCGACAGGTAAGTTTACCGGAAAGGTGATGTGACGAGAGCGGATACAGCGACTAGGGTAACATGTGAGCATGTCTCGGTAAGTGTGCGATTGTGACGGAGTTAGGATCGGTAAGGTAAGTGTGCGTTGTTGTGGGATTTTGGGTTAGGGTGTGGGATAGGTGAGTGTGTGGTAGTGTCGGAGGTAGGGTTCGGGTAAGGTAAGTGTGTGATCATGACGGAGTTTAGTGTAGGGTGGGTTAAGTGAGTTAGGGTTAGGGTGCAGGTAGGGTGAGTGTGTGATAGTGTCGGACCTTAGGGTTAGGGGTGGGTTAAGTGAGTTAGGGTTAGGGTGCAGGTAGGGTAAGTGTGCGGTAGTGTCGGACCTTAGGGTTAGGGGTGGGATAAGTGAGTTAGGGTTAGGGTTAGGGTGCAGGTAGGGTGAGTGTACGATAGTGTCGGACCTTAGGGTTAGGGGTGGGTTAAGTGAGTTAGGGTTAGGGTGCAGGTAGGGTGAGTGTGCGGTAGTGTCGGACCTTAGGGTTAGGGTTTGGGTTAGGGCTAGTGGCTATGCGATGTAGTGTAATGTGTTGTTTACGTTTAGTGTGTCGGTGTAATGGTGTTCGGTGTTTTGCGCAGGGGCGGCCCGTGGCATTGGGCTGCCGGACTGCAGCCCCCTCAACATAAAAAATAGAAAGGAAAATAAAAAAAAATATGTGCATGCTCAAGGCAGTCCGGCAGTCCCCATAGGGGGACACAAGGAGACGTCTGTGCACTTTTAAAGTGCACAGACTCGCTAGGATTATGGGTCGCGTCCGGACTGCAAGAGCAGCAGCAGGACTCAGGAAGGAGCATTGGGATCTCGCGGGTCTTTGAGTATTGCGCGGGAAGGATGTACGTTAGCTGGATGTATTCAGTGTGTGTATGGTGCTTATGCTTTACTGGAATTTGTGTGTGTATGGTGCTTATGCTTTATGTGTGTGTGTGTGAAAATGCCCCAGGTGCTTATGGTGGTGTGGTAGGGAATACCTCAGGCTTGAACCCTGTACCCTGTATGCAGGTGTTAAAGACTTGAGTTTCCTACCCACCACCATTTGTAAAAAAAATTGCAGATTTTTGCCTCATATTCGATCTGATCTGTTCCTCATAATATCTGTGGTTTGTAAATGTTGCAATGCTTGATATTTGATGGTGTCGTAGTAGCATTGTTGCCTCACAGCTGCAGGTTCTTGGGTTTGATTCTTGGCTGGGGTTCCTTCTTTGTGGGGTCTGTATCTTCTCCCTATGTTTATGTGGGTTTGCTTTTGTGTCCTCCCATGTTACAAAGACATGTCTGCATTACTTCTTCCTGGGCCTCTGCTGAAAATTGTTTATTTGTTCCAAGTCAGACTGTCCTGATTAAAAAATGTTTAATAAAATTGACAGGCATTTGAATTTCAGACTTAAGGGTTTCTGAATGTTTAATTCCTTGCATATTTGATGGTGCAGTGGTAGTATTGTTGCCTCACAGCTATAGGTTTTCTGGTTTGATTCTTGGTTGGGGTGGCTTCTGTGTGGAGTCTGCATCTCCTCCATGTGTTTGTGTGGATTTGCTCTCGTGCCCTGCCATTTTACAAAGACGTGTCTGCAGTTTTAATCCCTGCTGAAAATTGGTTTTGTTCTGTCCGCAGTAAAATTGACAGGCATTTGAATTTCAGACTTCAGGTTTCTGAATGTTTAATTCCTTGCATAATTGATGGTGCGGTGGTAGTATTGTTGCCTCACAGCTATAGGTTTTCTGGTTTGATTCTTGGTTGGGGTGGCTTCTGTGTGGAGTCTGCATCTCCTGCCTATGTTTGTGTGGATTTGCTCTGGTGCCCTGCCATTTTACAAAGACGTGTCTGCAGTATTAATCCCTGCGTCTCTGCTGAAAATTGTTTTTGTTCTGTCCGCAGTAAAATTGACAGGCATTTGAATTTCAGACTTCAGGTTTCTGAATGTTTAATTCCTTGCATAATTGATGGTGCAGTGGTAGTATTGTTGCCTCACAGCTATAGGTTTTCTGGTTTGATTCTTGGTTGGGGTGGCTTCTGTGTGGAGTCTGCATCTCCTCCCTGTGTTTGTGTGGATTTGCTCTTGTGCCCTGCCATTTTACAAAGACGTGTCTGCAGTTTTAATCCCTGCGACTCTGCTGAAAATTGTTTTTGTTCTGTCCGCAGTAAAATTGACAGGCATGTTTAATTCCTTGCATAATTGGTGGTGCAGTGGTAGTATTGTTGCCTCACAGCTATAGGTTTTCTGGTTTGATTCTTGGTTGGGGTGGCTTCTGTCTGCATCTCCTCCCTGTATTTGTGTGGATTTGCTCTGGTGCCCTGCCATTTTACAAAGACGTGTCTGCAGTATTAATCCCTGCGTCTCTGCTGAAAATTGTTTTTGTTCTGTCCGCAGTAAAATTGACCGGCATTTGAATTTCCAACTTCATGTTCTTCAGAATACATAGTAGCACAACCTTTTTTTTAGCAATTTTCTAAGTTTATAAGATGAATATTTTAAATTTGTCCCTATTTTTGGGACTGTATTCCCCCATTATTGGTTTCGTCCAGGTTTTTGTGCTAAGGTTGACAGCTATGGCAAGAACTGAATTCACTGAATATGTTTGAGGGCTGTATTCCCTCATTACTGGGTTTGTCCAGGTGTTTTGTACTAAGAGGTTGACAGCTATGGTGAGAACTGAATTCACTAAATGATAGCCATTTAAGTTTCAGTCTTCCTCTCTTTTACAAAGCAGCTGATGTGGCATAGTGGTATGTTACTCTGACTGTTTTTTGCTCAGGGACCTTGGCAGTAAAATATATGGTGGCAACACAACATTTTATTCTAGCAACTTTCCAAGATTATACAAGCAATGTTTAATGTGTCCCTTTTGACCCCCCCCCCCAATACATTTTGGCTTTTTCCAGTTTTGTTGAGCTGCAAAGTTGAGATGCAGTTGAGTATTGAGTAGATTTTACAAGGAACTGAGAGCTGCAGGGGAATAGACGTTTAGTGCTTTGCCAAATTAATGCTATAGCACAACAGGTTGTGTACTTGCTTTTGATGCAGAAGGTTGAGGGTTCTACTCCCACAAGGGGTGGATGCTGCCGTGCTGAGAATGTTCTCCTTGGTAAAGATACTAACTATGAGTTCGTTATCAGTTTGCCATCCATTTCCTCTTGCAATATTATTACTAGCTTATCATTTTTTTAATGTAATATAGGCAATTTATTCCTGAGGGGCAACAGACACTTTATTTTTCGATGAAACCATGAAATATAAAGGTGATTGCTAGCAGCAACCACTTCATTAGTTACAGATTTCTTTAATGTGGAATTATTTAGATGACTGACTTCAGAGATTGTGCATATTTACTGATAATGGACTGTAGAATTGTGCATATTTACTGATAAAGGTGGACTGTAGAATTGTGCATATTTACTGATAATGGTGGACTGTGGAATTGTGCATATTTACTAATAATGGTGGACTGTAGAATTGTGTATATTTACTAATAATGGTGGACTGTGGAAGTCTGAGTAGACTTTTTTATGATAAATGTTCTCAACTGGGCAGTTTTGCCATTATGGGTGCATATGGTTTGTTTCATTGCTTACTGGAAAAAATGTTCAATGTAACAAGTGTACTGTATTGTACAAGGAATATAATTTTAGTACAATGAGGAAGGTGTATCAAAGAGCACATGTATGTTTCATATGCAAGGAGCCTATGATTCGAAAACAGCCCAAAATTAATCTTCATCTGCCACTGGCAAAATGTATTTTCTTTGAATGTGGGTTTCAATGCTGTTTCAATGAATGTGAGTTTCAAGGGCAGAGAAGTTTTAATGCTAAGTTTTCATTGTGAGACTGCATTGCTTTGTTTAACAGATGACTTAGTGTTTGTGCTGTAAAATACAAAATAAAACTTTCAAATGAAGTCCAACTCATCATAGAAGTAAAGCAGTATGCACATTAGTGTTTATGGTAAATGGAGTGAAATAGCCAAGTATAATGGTTCATTGGAATGGCTGCAGAGGCTCCATTCAACCATTATTTTGTCAGGGGGGAAGGGCAGCAAACTCAGACAGGCCCAGCTGAACTATACCTCCCAACTGTCCAGATTTTCAAAGAATGAATAGATTTTTGCTTCTTATTTTTGGTTTGTTGTTCATAAAATTTGTAGTTTTAATTCCTAAATGATTTGCCAGAAGTCACTCAATAAGTTTCAGACTTCATAACCTTCAGAAAAATGCATGTTAAAGTAAGAGCTGTTCTGTCAACTGTCTCAATTTATACAAGAGCAATTTTAGTACTGTTTATATGTGCCCCAATATATTTGGCCTTGTTCAGATTTACTGCATTAACAGGTTGAGAGGTACATGCAAATAAATTGCTTTATAGAATTAGGCATAGCCAACCTCTCAACTGTCCCCAATTTTTGGCTCAAAATGTTGCTCTTCCCCCTTATAATCCCTCCACAAAATAGCAATTTTGGAAGAAAACATGGAGGGTTTACAATTCAGAAATAACTGTAATAATCAAAGTTATAGATTACTTGAAATGCATGTAGATTCTTTTATATTTTGTCAGCTGCTCAAGGTAGCAGTACTAATATTAAAGTGTCCCTTCTTTGACAGGTAGCAGCTGTATTGTGTGTCTATTTTATATTTTTGCATCACATTTTGTCCATTATTCATAAAATTGTGTTTTTGGCAAATTAGTGACAAATCACTAAAGACTGAAGTTAGAAAATGACAGACATTTGAGTTTCAGATTTTATACCCTTCAGAAAATTCATACTAATGCAAGACCTATTCTATTATCTTTCTAAGTTTATTAGAGCAATATTTAAAATTGTCCTTATTGTTGGGCCTTTGTCCCACTTCTGTGTATGGCTTTGTCCAGATTTCTTGCTCTTGAGGTTGAGAAGTATGACAAATGTGTCAGGACCATCACAGTCAGCCAGAGAGATTTCAAATTGTGACATGCTTGTTGCACCCCACTCCCCATGTAGTGACTCTGGATGTGTCCAAGCAAGGCAAGGAGTAGTTGTATCTACCTTGGATGGGGAGGACACACTGCATAAGTACTACAGTGGCTTTTCATCTGTCCTTGATTTTGCAGAATGGTCTGGTTTCTGTCATATTTTTGTACTGTTGATTTATGCTTATTACTCAAAGTGCCTGTTGCTCTGTGTTTGTAAGTAGCAATGCTTTAATGACCATAAGGTAAGCTTGTCTGAGATCGTAAGATGCAAGTAAGCTTTAATAAGCATACTGTTAAAGAATTGCCAACATTGAAAGCCTTTCTGTTGTTGCCATGCAGAGAATACTTGACTAGATAATGTATAAGCCTTTGGTATTAAAGGACAGGATTCCATTATTTTAAAAAGCTCATTACACTTGTTGGAGACTTCCAGTCATCTCTACAGACTTTACCCGTAAACTAAACAGAATGCCAATCATGTGTGGTCCATAACCTGTACAGTAATCCTTTAAGCAATGTATCTTGAGCTTGTTTCTTGTTTGCTTTTCATTTTTACTTTTATCATGTTTTCCCCATGAAACAAGTTGTCAGGCAGCAGGTCTTTTTGGATAAGAAACATTTTTACAAGTGGGGCATCACATAGATTTCTACTTTCAGCATGTTACTTGGTACTTTAATAAAGCTGAATATATTATAATTAGGACTGCAGTGCAAGGAGAAGTGGTTTGAGTTGAGTGCTTCTGGTTTTTCTTATACTTGATTTTGACTGGCATTCCAGTAATGTATTTAAAAAGTAATTTATTTTTTCATGCCTCACAACCTTTTGTTTCCATCTAGATATTAAGTAAGCTGTCATGCAGCCAATGCATTGAAATATTTTTATTCTTCTACACTTATTTTGTGTTGATTGGACTTTCATAATGATGGTTTGCCACCCAGGGCAGCGTATTTAATTAAAGTTAGTTTTTTGTGGTTTTGTGCATAGCTCCTCCCCTTTCTGGTTGACCACACCCCCTTCCCTTGACCCCACCCATTCAGCTGTCTCCTGCAGCCCCCCTGTGATTTGAAGTCACCAGCCGCCACTGGTTTTGCATTGTCGGTTTTGTGTGTTGTCGGTTATCTGGTGTCGGTGGTTTGTGTGTTGGCGAAGTGGCGTGTCGGTCTTCTAAAGTAGACCCGTTTAAGTAACCAAGCCAATGTGTTATACATAAAATTAGTAAAAGCAATTAAAATATAGAAAATTCTGCATAAAACTCTGTGATTAGAAAACAAGAAACAGTAAAAACAAATTCCTAAAATTAAAAACAACATGTCTGCTTGGATTTACCTAGACTCTCATATAAAGATGGTACTATAGTGATCTCCAGAAAGAGGAATGGAATCACATGAGCAGATCAAGAAAGGTAGCTGATTCCACTGGAATGGAGTTAAGAACGCAAAAGACAGCAGATCCAATGTCTCATGAGTTAGTTGTTTTCATAAGAACCAAGCTTCAAATGCAAAAAGATATCTGAACTAAGGTCTCACAATGGCTGAGAATCTAGGAATCACTCAGTAAATGGTCTACAGGACCCAAATTCAACAATAGTAAAAAAAAAAAAAAAAAAAAGGCCACAAGTAACAGCTTACACACTGACCTGGTTGTATCTGGCAACCAGGGTATATCCTAAAAATATGCTTTGGAACAGTAATTTCTAACCAGGAGCTAAGAAACAGAATTCTGCACTTGCTGAAGCCAGGCTAGGTCACTCTTAGACATTCTAAGGTAAAAGACATCATACTAATCAAGCAAAGGGATACAAAAACAGGAGCCACCATTTTAAGGCCCTTTAAAGAAAGAAGAGATTAATCTGTGCAGTATTTTTCAGATGTAAATACGACATGTTGACAAAAGCTGGCATACAGTCCTAAATCAACAATCTATCACCAAGAATCATTTTAGCATTATGCAAACAAATTAATGAATTTGATTCCTTGGCAAAAAAAATAAAAAAATAAGAGTGGAAAAGAATTGAACCTGTGACAGTTGGGCAGTGGTATACACAAGAATTAATTCTGAGTATAGTACTGAGCTTCAGTCAGTTCAAGGCATTTGTTGTAAAAAAGAAACTAAGAAAAGTAATTAAACCTTACACTGGTACCTAAGAAAAGTAAAGGTCTGAATATCATCAGCATTGGGGCTAATACCTGTTAACATTCATGATCTCTTAAAATGTACACAATAAACAATCATGGTGTCTCAATAGAGCCCTGAAAAATTCCACAAGTCATCCAAAGGTTACTAGAATGATTAACTCCAAAAATAGTCACTAATTGCATCCTCAAAGTTGAGTTAAGCTAAATTAACACTATGGAAGTTAAACCACCGTGAGTTTGAAGATGGTTCATCAATATGCCATGTTTAACTATGTCATATGTCATAAAGAGATCAAGGAAGGCCACAATAAATCATAGCATTTGATATGATGTCATAAGGAGGTCACTAACTACCTGAACAAGGGTAGCCTCAGTATGGTGCTTTAATCTAATATCAGACGGGCAAACACTGAGCAGGGCATAGAATGCTAAATACGTACATAACTAGGTGCCAGATGACTTTCCCAATAATCTGACCAATAAACACAAGAGACGATTTCTCAAAAAATGAGACAGTCAAGGTTTTTAAAAATGAAAAGAAAAACACCATCTTTCATTGAGGATTAGACAGTTATATAAATTACTGGATCTGGAGACTCAAGGCATGACTTAACCAGTAAAAATGGCCTGTTGTCCAGGTTGCAATGAGGACTTCATACAGGAAGCAACTGTAGTTCAGCTTAGCCTTTTTAGAAGCTTTTCAACAGTAACAGTGGCAGAAATTTAGTCCAAGAAATAGTTCACTAACAAGAGGATACCCCAGCACGTTGACAAAAATTAAATGTAATTCAAACCACAATATAGTCATTTTTCCACGGCAAAACAGTTTAAAAGTGCTTGTTAATGCTTAAAGTATAGCATTTTCTAATCACAGCAGCTAGAATGCAAAACAGTTATTTTTTTGTTTGTAAAAATCATAATCTCGTATATATTTCTTTGTTTTAATACGAATTATTTAAACAATAACATCAAATTATAAAAGTTTCACAACAGATTTTCTTCTGTAGTTCACAGAGTAGAATTTATAGTCAATCTGTGTACTTCACAGCAAGTAGTCATGCAGTTAGTGGCCATGAGCAAGGTCACCATGGCATCAGTCAGCCCCTTCAATGTATGATGTATAAAATGCCATAGTGAAGATGACTGCATATGGCACAAGGGTGCCTATAAAGTATACAGGCCAAGAGCGATCAAACAGCAACAGAAACACAACAGGGCCCTCACACTCTGCTGTTGATGCACTGCTGACATTCTTATGACAACAAATAAGTAGGGGGACAATGTGACTGGTATGTAACCTGCATGTACTTTTTATTTTGCAGCATGCACACAGGCATATGTTATTATTATTATTACTGAGGTGATCACTCAGGGAGACACGCAGGTAACATTATTAGGGATGCTATCCAATTTAATGACTTATAATTTCAATATTGTCATAATGAGCGAATGTGGGGGTAGAGGAGGTAACATTTTGAAGTTGGAATTTTACATTGTTGAATACAATCCCTGTATTGATATGCATCAATTACATTGTATCTAAGCACAACATGTCTTAATTATTACACATGTCAGTGTATTCTAAACTGTACATAAAAGTGTTCATGTGATAATCATTGCTTGCAAACAAATATATATGTGTATGTATGTATGTATGTGTGTGTGTGTGTGTATATATATATATATATATATATATATATATATATATATATATATATATATATAATTAGTAATGGATTCCATACAATGGGCGGCCACGGTGGTGCAGTGGTTAGCATTGCCGCCTCACAGCAAGAGGTTCTCCGGTTCGATCCTCGGCTGGGGTGCCTTCTGTGTGGAGTCTGCATGTCCTCCCTGTGGTCGCGTGGGTTTCCTCCGGGTACTCCTGTTTCCTCCCACATCCCAAAGACATGCTGCAGGTGGATTGGACACTCTAAATTGGCCCTAGGTGTGCATGTGAGTGTGCCTTCTGTGGAAGGTTGGGCGCCGGGCTGGCAACTCGACACCGTAAAACTCCACTGCCATTCAATGTGCGGACAAGGTGATCCGCTGTGGCGACCCCTAACCGGGAAAAAGCCGAAAGAAGAAGAAGAAGTAATGGATTCCATACTGCATCAGACTCTAACTCCTGACAAACAGTCCAAACAAGCAAAAGGACAAGTTCCTGCAGTAAACGAGGTATGATATTAATTCCACAAACCACAGCATAAGTTCAAACCAAGAAACTGTCATATTGGCAATGAATGTCATGTGATCGCTGTCTTTTGATATAAAACAGATGTTACAACACATATATGTCTTTGTGCCGAAGAAGGGTTCTACCTGAAAGCTGTATGCTCTGCATGTTTGTACATTTTATTAAAGTTTTTACAAACCACGAGCATTTCTTGGTTTGAGCTTGTGTTGTGTTTTTTTTTTAACTCCTGAAAGCCACAATTAAAAATGTGACTAGTACTAAGCACTTGTAGCACCAGTGAGCCATTTATATCATGGCTGTCTGAAAGCTGTTATGTGAAGTGATGACAAGCTGGATGTGTAAGAATGGTGCAGCATATTTGTACAAAACAATGGAGCAGTAATGTGGAACATACCCATGAAAAGGTAACAATGAGCCATGCAAGTTA
Organism: Protopterus annectens; assembly: GCF_019279795.1. Lineage (NCBI taxonomy): Eukaryota > Metazoa > Chordata > Ceratodontiformes > Protopteridae > Protopterus > Protopterus annectens. The sequence goes on from NC_056749.1 coordinate 692,333,879, forward strand.
TTCATGACATTTAAACACTCACCATTTTTTTTCCTGGAAGGTATTTGCTTACCAGGTGGATACACCATAATATAAAATTGACATGATAGCAGGTATGATGGCACAGAATAGTCTACAGCTATATTACTGATTGTATGAATTAAAATCTATTTCACTGCAGTGGAATACAGACATTAACATTTTGATTCATTTATTAAGTTACAGTAATGCAATTTTATGACTTCGCTAATATCCAGTAAAGCTTTTAATTTGTCTAACTGATCACTAATTCTCTGCACATGCTTAATATATATTTTTTGAGTTTTTGCCATGGGATGGGTACTATTATTTCCTATGGGACACTGATGACTGTCACTGATAAGCAATGCCAAATGTTGTGCAACATATGAAGATGATGTCATGTTAGGAGGTTTCAGCTGTTAACATGACTACATATTATCACAATTCCAGGTAAAGAACACAGGATTTGAACTCTACACCTGTAGCATTATAACTGAATAGTAACATCATGAACATGTTGTACCACACAAACAAATTAAAAGCAGAAAGTCAATTTACAAGTGTAATTCGTTGTACTTCTGCAATGGTCAATTAAGTTCCCCTACACTTGCGCTGTCAAACTTTTTTTTTGTTACCCAATACAAATGTGATAACAGGGGAATAGGAGAGATGTGAGAATGAAAAAAGATGGTGAGGGTACAACTGCTTACTCCTAACATTTTTGTGTATTACTTTTTGTATTACCTTTGTTCATAGAATGTCTTAAAGGATAGCATTAATATATATACCATTGTTTTCAATATGTATATATGCTTATGTAATCCATATACACATTGTTGGGGATATCATTCATGTTTTCCGGCATCTTTACTCCATGTCTGAGATGTGTGTTCAGCCACCTCAAATAAGTTTTTAATGGTATGGCGAATATGTGTGCTATAGTTCAGTCATATTTCCCAGTGAGTATAACTTAAACGTATTTTTAAAAGTTGCCTGTTTTACACATCATTTCAAAATGTGTGATTATAATGAGACTGGATCCTTAACACATCATCGACTGGCCAGCACTGCTAATGAGGCACACTTAGAAGGCAGTAGCTTGAAAAACTCTTAATCCTTTTTCATGTGCTGTTTAGGCATGTGCATATCGTTGTGTAGATATCAACAGCAGATTTACCTCCACTACTCATCACTTACATTGATTCAGAAAAGGTAATGAGTTGAGAGCTAATTAGCATATGCCACATGCCTGGACAGGTTTTTCTGCATCTTGTAAGAACAGCTTAGGGTAGATATCTTTATTTATTTTATTTATTTTATTTATTTATTGGTATTTGTTTACTGGGAGAGTCCACTAGGCTGAACAGAGTCCATTTTCAGTGGAGGCCTGGGGAGAGAAGCTCCAATAAAACAATACAATACAACAAGATAATTACCATACAAGGAATTTACAAAACAAGGTAATTACCATACAAGGAATTTACAACAATGTAGTTACAATATTTACGGGAATCACGTCAATATAAAATATGGCAATCATCTGATACAAAAAGACATATAGGCAAATTCAAAGAATGCAAAAATATGCAATTTAGACACAATTAAAAGTATCAGGAAAATCAAGTTAGAGCAAGCAAGGTACATTTGTTTGAATGTAGAGCAGCTAAAGATTATGTAACTGAAATAAGTGGAGAGGGAAAATAGTAAAACAGAGACAGAAACAAGAAGATTTAAGTTGCATGAGGCTATAGTTAGTATGCTTAAAGTGAAGTATAAAAGGGTTAGTATTGGTAGAGTAGGGTGTCAGGGGCAATTTGGGTGAAGAAAAAGTATGGTATAGGTGGTTAGAAAGTTAAGAAGGGCAGTATGGGGTTTGAGACTAGGATAAAGTGAGTTAGGTGATAGCATTAGACAAAGTGGAGCAGTTACATATCCAGTTGGAGAGAATGTGCTTGTGTAGGGCAGTTTTGAATTTAATGGAGTGCAGTTCAGAATGGATGGAGGAGGGGAGATTGTTCCACAGTCGGGCAATAGTCCAGGAGTACAAGAGTTTACCTGCAGGAAGATTAGGTTTGTGAACTCGTAGTAGGATTTGATTTTCTAATGACCTAGTGGGGGTGTAAGGGGAAAATAAGGAGCTGAGAGCAGGGCAGTCTTGGGGTTTATAAATTAGTCTATGAGAGGTAGTTAGCTGAAGGTGTAGTAGATAATTGGGGAATTCGAGCCACTAAAGATTTCTTGGAGCAACACAGTGATGGGTTGACAACAGAAGCAAATTTGGTGATCTGGTTGTTGCAAAACTCTAATTTTAGTTTGAGGGATGACTGCAGATTAGTTAGTAATGGAACACCATAGGTTAGAGAGGGAAGTAAATAGGAGAGGGCTAATGCTTAGTTTGTTGATGGGGAGAGGAAATTATTATGCATGTAGAAAGCCCAAGTTTTTTGTGAGTTTTTGAGATGCTGGATTGGATATGAAAATCAAATCTTAGATTGTTGTCAATTATGACTCCTAAGAGTTTAGTGCTGGCTACGATTTCAATTTTTATTGGGTTCACTGAGAGAATGTTAAAGTCCTGTAAGTTGATAGAGGTAGTTTTTTTTGGGGGGGGTGAAAAGCATAAGTTTAGTTTTTTTGGCATTTAAGGAAAGGTAATTTTTGTGGAGCCACATTTCAACAGTAGAGAAGGCTGTTTGAGTCCTTTGTTGAAGGATACTGGGGTTGGGTGCATAGCAGACTATTGTTGAGTCATCTGCATATTGGACTAGTGAGGTATGAGGTAAAGTTTGGTGTAGGTTGTTTATGAATATGTTAAATAGAAGTGGACCAAGGAGTGAACCTTGTGGTACGCCAGTAGGATTGTGGAGCCATGGAGAGATGGAGTACTACCATTTGACTGCATGTTGCTTTTCAGAGAGAGAACTTTTAAACCAGTTGAGAGACTGAGAAGACAGCCCTATGGAAAAAAAGTTGAGAGAGAAGGATAGAGTCAGATTTAGTATCAAATGCTTTAGATAACTATAGAAAGAGAGTGGATGATATGTAGCCAGAGTCATGGAATTTGTTCATGGTATCTAGAAAGGATATTAGTGCAGTAGAACGACTGTGGCCGGAATGAAATCCATGTTGGGTTGGGGAGAGGATGTTGCTGTTTAACTGGTAAAGGAGTAGTTGTTTTTGGATGCATTTTTCGAGAATTTTAGATATAGGAGATAGAAGAGCTATGGGTCAGAAGTCTGAGATATCAGAGGAAGGACCCACTTTGTGGAAGGGAAGGATGATGGCATTTTTTCAAAGAGTGGGAACATAAGATTCTTGGATTGATCTATTGATTAGAATGCTGATAGGATAGGCTACTGTATTGGCAGCAATCTTAAGGAATTTGGCAGGAATATCATCAGCTGAGTTAGAACAGGGTTTTAGCTTTACCAAGAGTTTTAAGTTACAGGGGACAGATTAAATTCAATTTGAGAGGGGTATGTCAGTTTTGCTTGGATGCATTTAGGGGTGTGGTATTGGGAGAAAAATGAGAAGAGGAGGAATTGAGGTGATGATTACTAGGTGGAGGGATGGAAAAGGAGGCTTTAAGATTAGCTATTGTGTCAATGAAATATGTGTTAAATCTGACGACTATAAAATTGGGTGACATGTTAGGGAAAGGACAGGGGATGGTTTTATTGCCAGGGTTCAAGAGATTATTGATGGAAGACCAGAAGAGTTTGGGGTTATTTGTCCTATTTGATTGGAGGTTCCAGAAGTATTGTTGCTTGTTTCTACAAATAAGTTTTTTGAAAGGTTTCATAGTTGTTTGTAATGGATAAGATTGGCAGGATTATTGCAATTCAGCCATTGCTTCCAGACTTTGTCCCTGTTTCTCATAATGTCTTTAGTAGATTTAGAAAGCCAGACATCATGATTGGATTTAATTCTAATGGATCTAATAGGTGCCAGACTATGGAGAATGCTAAGAAAGGAGTTATTGAAGTAAAGAAGGGCATCTTCTAGTAGTGTGGTTTTAAGACAGTTCCAGTTGTAGCTACAAAGGATAGTATTGAATTTATGGGGACAGAAGTTTGATAAGTTCTGAGTATTTCTAATGTTATGGGCTCTTGAGAGAGATGTGCAATTATTTATGGTGTAGGCTGGGAGAGGATGACTAAAAGGAAGTTGCAAAGGTGCCGGCAATTGGATATTTAGAAGGGTCTGAAACCAAGATCCAGTCTAGAATTGTACCTTTGTTAGTTTTGAAGTTAAATCTGGTAGTAGAATTAATTAATTGTGTAAAGTGGAATAGATTTATGCTATTAGGAGATTGAATAGAGGAAGTAGCAGCCCAGTCAATGTTTGTGTCACCTAATATAATAGTTTCATTTTTTATTGTATGATTTATCCAGTAAAGAATGTCTTCTAGAATAGGGATGTTATTTCCTGGTGGAATATAAATGACTATAATACAGAGGTTTTTGGAATTACTGATGTCGAAGAATGAAATTAAGATCTCAGTATTATGAAAGTGTGGAATATAATTTGGAAAAGTTGATATGTTAAAGGTATTAGGATAAATTAAGATGACACCACCTCCTTTTTTATGTTATCTGATGGCCCTAATTACATTGAAATCTTATAATGGAAGACTGCTTTCTTCCCCAAATGCTGCTGAACCTGAACTTGTTTCAGCAGTATTTTTCTCCATAACTAAGGAGGATACTTTCACAAAGTATTACAATGTAAGTCTTCTTCCATATAACTGCCCGTTTGTATTATGTTGATATATATTGCTTTGGGTCTACTTCAGAAGACTGAAAACACAAAAGACTGAATCCCAAAAGACTGAAGGCAAAATATTGAATGATGGAATTTGCCCCTTCCCCAGCATTGTGCGATCTTGGAATTTATATATAGTTAGGGAGTGTGGGCTGTGCAGCCCCACACATGAGGGGTGCAGGAGCTTGCCCCTGCATTAAAATGTGTTCGGTATTTTGAATTTTCTGTCTTTTTGGATTCACTCTTGATTTGTCAGTCTTCTGAAGTATACCCCATTGCTTTGTATTGTCTGGCATTGTTTCACTATAATTTGTTCAAGTCTTCAGAAATGTAATTGATGGGGTCAGGACAACACACATACACATGTTCAGAGTTTTGCAGTAGTGTAACGGGTAAACATTTTGGAAGTTTGGTTTCTGGAAAGATATATTTCTTGAGATGTGCTACTGCAATGGTCGGCAACTGAACAAGTGTGTAAAACTGTGAGTGTGAGTTTTAAGTTTGGTTCCATTCCCCAAGTTGTTCCAATATGTGTGATCACTGTCTGCTTGTTTGCTTTTTGTTTTTTTGTTAGGTGGCGGTGCATCAGGGCATTACTCTACTGGTTGTATTTATATAGGTTTCAACTAAGTTTTTGTGTTATGGTGGAGAAACTGTAGTGGTGCTCATAATGTGCATTTTTAGGGTGTAGGTATTTGTGTGGGACTTAAATATGCTGTTTATTGATTATGTATGGATATATTATTGTTCCAAGATCATTACAGTGTGGATGTAGTACATTGTGGTTAGATTGTGTTGTTATATCCATTTTTTTATTCCATCAGAACAGGGATAAAACTGCTATGGGCACATCACCGTGAAAGCCTCATTTTTCAAAGCCTGAAAATGAAGTGATAATACAGGCCTTCCATCTCCACGGTGGACTGCTCCTTGATATACATGCCTCTGACAAGCCCTTCCTTTTCTATGTTTGACAGCAGTGGTCTATGATGTCTGTGCTGTTGGTGGTCAGGGCTGCATATACTCAATGGTCTGACATAGGGCCAATGACATGATTCGCAAAGCCGACCTCAGAACAAAGACCGTGGCACAGCAGCAGAGGGCCACAGGGGGTGGGCGGTCTACCAAGCCACCACTTACTGAGATGGAGGAGTTCCTATTATCAATCAGAATGCAGGCAGCGCATCCAAGTTTTGAAGTGAGGTGGTGGACGTTGGGGCAGAGATGGACAGGCCCTAGAGGATTCCCACTAGTGATGCCCCAGGTATGTCATTCAAATATTTTTATGTCCAATTTTGCAATCGATAGTCACATATGTATGCTTATACAACCCTCTCACCTGTTGCATCTGGGTACATTTGGAACTGAGGTGCAATGACCACCTGCACGTGGTATGCAAATACTTCTATTATTAGTTATAACACTTGCATGTGTGGTTGTGGTACTTGGATATAAACATTATGAATATATGTATTGTTATTTCTTTGTGTATGTATTCACAGTAGAAGCAGTACCTGGCACCACCACTGTGGACCTATCTCTGTCTTATGTTTGTGGATCCTTATCCTCTGCCAGTGTTGGCAGGGATGAACAAACATAGTAATAGGTACAATGGGTATGTTAGATACAGGGAGTGTTCACCCCATATCCTTTACCTACACTATGAGCACAGTCAGTATGCATACACATACCCATGGCAACAAACATGTAAGAGTAGACAGGTCAGAGGTACACAGAGAAAGTATGCTTACTGCCCTTCATCTGATAATGGTGCATCAGTAGCTACCACACAATGTATGTGCAGGCCCATCATGGAGAAACAAGCAGATTCCACCAGGGACTCAGAAGAGGTTGTGAGACCACTGAATGGTGTGTATGCTGTCATACAGGACTGCATGAACCATGTGTGTGCCACCTTGAACAGGATGAATGACACACTGAACCATGCAGTGTCTGTTCTGGGGCTTCTTTTGGTGGCCAAGTAATGTCCATGAGGCTGGCCGGCTGGTACGTCATCAGATGTCAGTCAAAGTGGCCATGAACATGCCAGGTCCTACTACCAAAGGGTTAGCACTTCCACTGTTAGACTGACTGTGAATGCTTCTACACCCAGACAAGGTTATCCACATGGTCATGGCATTGAATGTGGTTATGACAGCTCATACAACAGATACCATTTGTGTTCGGGTAGTATTCTGACATCTGGCCAGGGTCACGGACTAGCAGTATGGTTCTTGGCAAAGGAATTCTTGTGGGCCAACATGTTCATGTTAAACTGGATCCTCGTCCATGCATGTCTCAGACCTGTCTAGTATGCCAGGGCATAGAGCTGGCACATGTGCAGTGGTTGTGCTCCTGCAAACACACACACCAAGCAACACTGGCCATAATACCACACACACACACACACACACACACACACACACACACACTCTTCACTATGTTCTTCCTCACAATGAACACACACAAACACATACATCTGAACACACTGGCCTTAAGTAGTGTTTATGCTTGCTATTACCTCAGCTCTCATACTCATAGTCATGTACTTTCCCTGTGAAAGACATGCCATCCTGTAAACCCCTCCCCCCACACACATACTTTGCAGATGATGATAACTGTGCCTTGCCTTTGCACAGTCTGTGACTTGGGTTGCCTATGTCTGATGCACATAATGGAGAGCCAATGCATGTGTCTTTACTCTGTGTTCTGTAGTAATAGTTGTTATGTAGGATAGCTTGCTCTCCCACCTGTGTAGATGATGCTGAGAGTATGCATCCCTCTGAAAGGGCATCTAACTTGGACTGCTTATGACTGACATACTGAGTGGCCAGGCAGTGCATGGGTAGACAAAGTCTGTTTTATTCATATGCATCTTAGTTAGTGTCTGTATTTGCTGGGTATATCAGTTTATGTGGTGTGATGTTCCAGTATATGCATCATCATCATTGTTACAGTACACTTAATCTGTTTAGGTATTGAATTTGTTCAAGTAAGATTGATCACATACCTCAGCTACTGCTGTTGAGAACAGCCTAGCCTTGGGCAACCTATGTCTAATGCTTACATTATCAAGGAAATGCATGGGTAAGTGCAGCTTGTTTTGTTTTTATGCATCATTGTTACTGCAGGCATCTGCTGAACTCTTATGTTAGTAATGTGGTGAGTGCATGTGCAATTCACTTTCTCTTAGCTTGTGCTATAGCATATTGTATCAGACTCCATCTCACATGGTTGTCCTCTGCTATTAGCTCCTCCTCTGACTTTTTATCTGTGTCAGCTGCCTCTGCTTGCATTTCTGGGAAATGTGATCCTTGCACCAGGCCACCCTGATGTAACTGTTTTCTAAGTATAATATTATGTAAGATGGTACACATAGTTAGTATTTTGGCACAGGTGGCATGGTCATATTGCAGGATACCTCCAGATGTATCTAGGCAGTAATAACTTGACTTGACCATCCCAAATACATGTTCTGTGATGTTTCTAGTTGTGCATGAGCATGGTTGCAACCTTGTCCAGTGGAGTTACATGGATTGCTTATTGGAGTCATGAGCTAAAGGTCTAGTGAATTTCCAGAATCTCCCACTAGATATCCCTGTGGAAAATCACCCCTTGCGAACCTTTGCTACAGGTCACAGGTGTGCCATATGTGTGAGTCATGGAAACTGCCTGAGTGTCCTACTTACATATTGTTAATAATACCTTCTGAATTAAAGGCCAGATGGCAATTGATAGAGTAATAACCTTTGCAACTCCTACACCTCCTGCCCAGTTCACCAGCCAGGGTCTTTATTTCATTTTTGGTGCAATCTATGGCACCCAGTACCTCAGAGAAATGGGTTATATCATAGAAATCTTGACTTTTTCCAACTCTTTCATCTTGGTTATGTAGGAAACCCTATATGATCCTCCACATGGTGCAGCACTGCATCAAGGAACTGGTGGAATATTCTGGAAGATTAAGCCTGTGAACTCCCCACTCTGTTCCCTGTGGGTCACTGAACAGTCCCTGTAATGAAAATATGTGAAGCTACATATACCTTAATATTCAATGGGATGGGTTCTCCATGATTCCCATAGGGATGCAAATGAGGGTGGCACACGTTGCTGTATGGTGTCCCTGTCGACACTGTAGTGGTCCATTATTTCTATTCCATGGTGCCCATTATATGTTAAATGTGGTCTGAGAACCCTACATCTTCAGAGGAGATATCTGGCAACAATAGCAGAAGCACCTTCTATCAGATTGTCTTGTAGATACAAGTTTACAATGGGTGCAGCAACCCTAAATGGATTTCAAAGTGTTCTGGTGGTTAGATGCAAGCAAGCATATAGCCAAATTAAAAGCTAAACTAGGTGATATGTTATTGCATGTGTTTAAATATAGTTTTGTATCGCTTTACTATGTTTACCATACAGCGCATCTCACCATATGGTAATTAGCATATATTTCTACTTACTCATCTCACACTGCTTCCTGAATCTTACATACCATGCTTCTCACTGCTTTTTTTGCAAATGAGTTTAGCATGATGAGCAGGCATTCATGAATCTTGGCCTGTGTTACATCTAATATGATTATATACTGCCAAGTGCAGAATATTTCCACTGGTTTAAGAATTTGCAACTAAAATTTAAAAATATTGGACAAAACTTAGCTGGACAAAAATATAGAAATACTAACCTTTTGTCTACACTTGTGTAGCTGACAGCATATAATCTTTCTACCTTTAACTGTCACAAGCTGCATCAGAAAATACCATGATTGCAGACCAAAATAATTACCTTGATTTGTGTATGAACATTATTTTCAGAGAGCAGCATACAGCCTATATTTCTTTCTTAATCTTCTTGAACATAGGAAGTTGCATCTCTAAATAAGTCCAGAGTGAAATGCATGTGATATTGATATGGATCTTGATGTAAACATTAATTTCACTACACACATCAGTTTATGAGAGGTGTGTAATAAATTGAGTCATCTCTAAGGAATAATGAAAAAGTACTTTTTTGAAACAGGCTGCTGATTTTATGACTGATATTGTTTGATTTTTATTTTTATGGTTAAGCACTTTGCTGAAAACATCATAATAAATAAGAAATTAAATTGTGTCAGTAAGAACATCTGGTCACCAAATGGCCATATCATGTATAAAGTTGCTTTTCTATCTCTACTGATGTTCATGAAACAGAATGTGATACACCTACAAAACACTGTTAAATGTATACAGTTTGAAGTAATGCATGCTATCAAATGACATTTGCAGTACTCAACAAATGCAGTTAATCCATGTCACAGACACATTTTAATTTGTATGTCCAAATGATGAACTAAGTGTCCAAACACATTATTAAGATCATTTGTTTAAATCAAAGTGTTATTGGTCAACAATTACAGTACTGTGGATACAATTTGTAAGCTATCTTTGCAATGTGTTAGGAGTATTTGTGAGGTTCATACCCATACAGAGGGTACTAATGATTGAAAAATAATGTTAGCTTGCAGTATGATGTGCAATAAAGCAGTTTGTCTATGATTTAAGTCAAGAGGTTTTGTCAAATAAAACTTGATGAGGAAAGTACCAGATATGTGAATTTGTGGGGAGAAAAAGATTTCTAAGACTTCCATTTAGTATTTCATCAGTGCTTGAATTGTTTTAGGGAGCTGTTTCACAGTTAATCTGATAGTGTTGTAAATATTACCAATGTCATACTAGTTTAGGGACAAATAAAGGAAAATGTGAGGTGATACTGATTCAGATACTGAAAATGCTTAGACAGAATAATCTCAACCTGAATAAGAGTAATTGTAAAATCAACATTATACAGATTAAATATGTCAGCTGTATTTTATCACAGTTAGAACTGAGCTAGATATGTTCAATCCAAAAGTGCAGATGTCTTGATATAACACATGAGATACCAAAAGAGTTTTTAAGAGCAATGTAGCATATTTTAAGCGTTAAGTATTTTAGATGTATTCTGAATATGTTGGAGGTGAGTTTTCTATAATGACATTATTGGAATATGATGTGGCATGGAACTGGAGTACACAGAAATATCTTTGACATGCTCAAACAGTAACTGAAATACACACACCAAAGTATTTTAATGTGAATACTTCAATCACATTGTAAGTAGATGCCATCCAAGGTATGGCTTAAGTTCAGTAGTTCTGCATAAAAGATAAGCAAGGTATGCTTAGATTGAGAGCTTCTATTGAAAACTAAAGTTTATGTAATCAAACAGAAAAAGTGCTACTTGCCATACTATATAGATATAAAAGGGGGATACTGTATGCAAATGAGTGACTGAATTACTATCATTTAGATGCATTTGATAATCTAGCTGCTCATGTAAAATAGTCAGCAATAAATTAATAGACTACATGCATAAAAATGTGTACAGTCAAAATTATAAGGAAATGCTGCAAGCACCAAATCCAAACTTCCTTTGGTGCTGGCAGTAAAAGGACCTATGTCTACAATAGTCTGTTCAAGGCAATATCCAAAGTGGTTTGCAAACTTCACACAGCATGGCCTAAATGATCTGCAAAATATTTTGCCATGCAGATTAGACACTGAGATAGTAAATGCAATCTGTAATAAGTGTGGTCCACCTATATAAACTTATATATTGTTAAACATGTATCTTTCCAATGCACAACTGCCAGAGCCACACATAACAAATACCTACTGTATTAGTATACATTTACTTCCATATACTATATTTACAATTACTGCTATAGATGTGTGGTACTATGCATGATCCATTCATGCTATTTAAGTGTCTTGTGTGTCATTTATCAACAGCTGGACAGGTAACAGGTGATACATAACACAGTGGCAGGGAACATGCACATGACAAGTGACCAAGGGACACAGAATATATAAAAAAGGATGGGGGTATCTGGGGATATTCTACTGGCTGTGCCACACCTCCCATATGGATATTCCATTGGGTATTCTTATATGTGTTTTCTACAGTGGTTTGTGTGGTTGCTCCCCAAGATATTCTGGGCATTGTTCCATATAGTGGATTATAAATGTCCCCTGAAGAATTCTTTACAGTGTTTTGTAGTCAGAAGCTGTGGTAAAAAATGCCTTATTGTATGGAAGTGTGACAAATCTGGATCCTTTAGTTTGGCCAGGGTAGATGATAAGCACTGAAATGTCACACTGAAGAGGTGTTCCATGTTGGGAGCAGGATGTGTGAGATGATAACGCATGATATATAGAGAGAGTTTATTATTAGGAGAGTGGAACCATAACCTTAATAATGTATTCAGTGCTCAGCTGGTCTAACCTCTTGTTATGTGGCATTCTCTGAAATACATATTGATGGAGCTGAAAATATGCCTCATATCTCCATATTTTTCATCTTACATTTTCAGCCATTATGATATCCCAATATTAAATGGTGCTAGACATAAAGATAATGTTTTTTTGAGTGCTGGGTATAAGGTGTGTCTGGCAGAACTAATATTTTGGAGGAAAAGAAAGACTAAATCATAAAGACATAATCCTATGGATTGTTTCATTTTTCATTTCAGCAATGATTGAAGTTCAACTGCTTAATAATTTCTCCTCAAATTACCTTGATTGAGAAAAGGAAGCTGTGAAAGCTGTGAAACCAAAAGTTTTGTCTGCTCCGGACTGTGTGTAGAATCTTGCTGAAGCCTGAAAAGGTAGTTAGTGTTATTCCTTCATGACATGGAAAGAAGCATTGAAAGTTTATTATATGATCCTTGAGTCCTGAGGAAAGAGGGACTATGGATTTTTTTACATTGATAAAGCAAACATTTTATAATTCCCATGATCCACAAAACAGTCTACCAATTAATAATATTTGTTCTTTGTAAGGGCCTACAGCTGCTGGCTTTTTTTTTGTAATTTGGTAACAAAAGTGTCAAAGACTGTAAATATGGTAGGTTTTACAATTCATTTAGTGTGAGGCAAAATAGTGAGTTCTATTAAAAATCATCAGACAAAAAGGAGTTTACTGAGAGAATTATGAACACCACTAATCACACCAATCGATCAAAGCAGCAAAGATATGAAGCCCAGTGAACCAAATTAAAAATACACTTTATTAAAACAAACACGGATATGAAACCTCTAGCACATCGGCTGTTAAGCCTTTACAATAATTCCATGTACACACATACCCTTTATATATATACACATCTCAATTACATAATTATATAATTAATCAATTAATAATCATGTAAAATCAGGTACAAAAAAACTATTTCCAGTTGCATTCTCTATTCAGACCTCTGGGGGATAAAGTGCAAAATTTCAAAATAAAAATAGATTCCTTCCTTTTCAACTTACTTTTTATATCATCTATACCTAAGTATTCATTATTCACTTGTTCCAAAATAGTAGCTTGTAGACACAACGGACTACTTTTATGATGTCTTTGAAAATGAAAGGCTATAGCACTTTTCACCTTACCCTTTTTGATGTCTCTAATATGTTATTTTAATCTTGACAAGAAACTTATTTTACTTTCCCTTATATAACATTTTTACATGGGCACCTTAACCCATATATCACCCCTTCAGTTGCACAGTCAGAGATGCCATTCACTTGAAATATTTTACCATTAATTTCTGAAAAAAATATTTACTATAAATTCACAACATGTACACTTCTCACAGGAGAAGGTAACTTTTAGCTCAAGCTCCTGACTTCTCTTCACCTCAGGTAAACTAAACCTTCCATGTACCACCATATCTTTAACACTCCTTCCTCTAGTAAATGAAAATTGGGGTTGTTTATCACTATTACAATTCAAATTCCTACATTTCCCCAAGACATCCCAATAATACCTAACAAGACTAATAATCCTGTCAGAGAATAAGATATACTTTGTCACAAAAAAATATATGTTCCTGCATTTCCATTGCACTACTATTCCTTGCCATTCCCTCTCTACCACTTTGAACCAAACCATTTTCACCTTCAGATAAATTGTTAACACTTTCCCATGATATTTCTTTTCCATATCCCCTATTCCAAAACATCTGAATAGCCTTTCTTGTTGGCATTCATTTTCATCACTACATAGTCTTTTTATTCTCAAAACCCACTATAGGGTATAGATTTCAAAGTATGAGGAGGGTGACAACTTTGGCAATGTAAAATATAATTATTACTCAAATTTTCTAAAAATCTTAGTCTTTATCACACCCTTATTTGCACCCTCTATTGTGATATCTAAAAAATGCACTTTTTTACCCACTTGTAGGCCATCAAAACAATTCCCAAATCTGTTCCTATGTAGATTTTGTATAAATTCCCTCACATTTTCATGTCCCCATTCACAAACAAAAATTAAATTGTCTATAAATCTAAAATATTTAATAACACATTAAATAAATTAGTAATGTAAATATAAAGACATTCCAATAACTCCATAAATAAATTTGCATTTATGGAGGCGAAAGCTGCCCCCATGGCCATTCCCTGAAGTTGCCTAAAGATTTGTCCATTAAATTCAAACATATTATTCAGGCAAAACTTAACCAATTCTAAAATATAATGTGTTTTTGGAGTATCCCCTAAGAAATATAATAATGCTTCCATATCATACAGATGTTTAATGTTTTATTGAGAGAATTATGTTTAATGATAAGTAAAGTGACTGGTGTGTGCAGTACAAGTGGATGACCATGTCACAATTAAAACACTCAAGAATTGAAGATGTGACATAATTTCTTAGACATAAATGTTAAAAAAAACAGTGGAGTAAACAGTAACATCAGAGGTAAGAATGTACATTGAGTCACATATATAACAGGGGACACCACATGCAATTAGTGTGGCTAAACATATGATACAAATGCCAAGATATTAATCAAGTTTGTCGAAACTGTGATAGGAGGAATGAGTTTGCTATGTACCAGTGTACAGTTGTTTTGCCTGTATTAGATCAGAGTCAAGAAAATGAGTTATTTCAAGCATAATTTGCATAGATTGTTTACATGGTGTGACTTGTGCACAAAATAAAAATATAAAAAGTGCAATGACTGAATGTGAGATAGAAAGCCAGGAGAAAAAGCTGAGAATTAATAAAGTGCAATGTTTAGACTATACCATAGAGAAAATGTAATGCCTGTTTAAGCATGTGACATTCTGTGTCAGAAAGAGATAACCTGAATCAGTTCTTCTGAAAACTGTTTACTTATTCTAGGCATTATGTAAAACTGAAGGATCAGAACATGTCTAGATGCAATACAAGAATTTAATCACATAGCTAATATCAAAAATGGGTCTATATTATCTAATTGAAGAGGCATTACAGCGAACGCCTCTTCATCGACCCCTAAAGAGCGAACCGCCAGTTACACAAACGGCCAACTCAGCGATTTTTTTCCTAGGGATAAAATCACTGATCTGGCCAGAAATGAACATCACTATAAGAACACCTCAAAATGGGGAGCTTCACCACCCCCTAAATAAATATACCAACCCCGAGATCACACTACAGTGGGGAAAGGGGTAAATTCACACTGATGACCAAGCAATTTTTTCCCTAGGAAAAAAATTGCTGATTTGGCTGTTCGCATAACTGCCACTTCTCTCTTTAAGGGTCGATGAAGATGCATTCACTGCAATGCCTCTTCGATTAGATAATATAGACCCATCAAAAATAGCTTGTCATACTGAAAATAATGCAGAGTGTGAATGCAGAATTAATGTGTAAAAATGTGTGGAAAATGGAACATAAGCACATTTTGTTAATAGTTTTGCTTGGTAATTTTTATTATTGTTATTTAAGTTATTATTGTCAAGATATTTTATTTAATAAGAAAGTGGATAGATTATGTGCTTATTACACACACACACACACACACACACATATATATAGACACACACATATTAAAACTTGTAAATACATGATGTGTAGGTAACAAAATACTGTATCATATCTGATAATTAAAATAGTATAATGATTTATTTGCTGGTTTGGGCCATTTATCAGCCTTTATTATATCTAGTCAGACCCCTAAAGTACAGCTTGTAGAGCCTGTTTCAAGAAAAGTTCAAGTAGTTTTCTGAGCTGGAGTTGAAAAGGAGATAAATTTTAGGGAATGGATGGGTTAAATTTAGAAACAGAAAAAGCCTACAAAGAGGGTTAACATCATGGTTGCTAATAGTAAAACTAGTCCAACTTCATATCTGTATCAGTCTGGAGCATTTGAATTAAGCTATAAAATCACAGCATTATTCACTTCATACAATTGAATAAGTAGCCTCTGGAATGCCCCAAAACAAAGCAGTTTTGTGTATGATTTAATTCAGTGATTTTGTAAAATCAAACTTGATGAGGAAAGTAAAATATATGTACATTTACTTTCTCTGCAGGAAGACCGAGATTTCTACGACTTCCATTTAGCATTTCATTAGCACCTGTAATATTATAGAGAGCTGTTTCATGGTTTATCAAGGGACTTGATAGTGTTGTAAATATAACTGATGCCATACTAGTATAGGGACAAATAAAGGGAAAATGTGAGGTGAGACCGAGGTACTGAAAATGATTAGGGAGAATAATCTTAAACTGAATAAGAGTAATTGTAAAATCAGCATTATAGAGACTAAATATGTGAGTCACATTTTATCACAGTTAAAACTAAACCAGGTACTTTCAATCCAATAGTGCAGATGCCTTAATATGATAAATGAGATATCAAAACAGTTTTAAGAGCAATATAGCATATTTTTTTTTATTTAAAGTATTTTAAATTTAGTGTGAATCTGTTGAAAGCCAGTTGCCTGTGATGAAATTATTGGAATATGATGTGGAATGGTACTGGATTACACAAAGAAATATCTTTGACTTGCTCAAACAGTAACTGAAGTACTCATACTGAAGTACTTTGATGTGAATATGTAAGTCACATCACAAGTAGATTCTATCCAAGGCATGGTTTCATTTCAGTAGTTCTGCAAGAAAGATAAGCCAGATGTGTACAAATTAAGAACTATTGTTATAAGCTGAAGTTTATGTAATCAAAAATAAGAGTTACTTACTATACTATATAGATATGAAAAGGTCCTTGAATGTATTTATAAGTAAGCCATATTGGTGGAAACAGATTGTAAGAGGACTATATACAATGGACTACTGATATTGCAAAGAACATTGTTAAAACATTCAAATCAACAAGAAACTAAGAGGCCTAATAAAACCCAGTAAGGCTAATTACAAGGTCAGGATAGCCTCACATGTTAAGGGCAGTCACAAGTCTTTCTTCACCAGGAATTTTAAAGGTAACACTCAACAGTATGCAGAACTGGTGGTAAATGGCACAACCCTCAATGACCAGGGTGACATAGCAAATCTACTGTCTGATAAATTTAGCTCTAACATCACCCCCCACTACTCCCTGTGAAATCCCTTCTTGCATATATGCCCCAAATATCAACATGGATCAGATCCTAGTGGCACTCCCTAAGGCCAAAAATGCTGCCACATTAGGCTCTGACAGTATCCCTAGTTGCCTCCTAAATAGTCTAAAATATGATTTAACAGAACCACTTGAGGCACTCTTCAACTACAGCCTCAAAAGTGGTTACTTGCCAGATGAATAAAGGGCCACAATGGTCATCCCTTCATTAGGGTGGACCATCAATTGGCCCTGGGAACTACAGACCCATCAGTCTGACAAGTCTAATATGCAAAGGCATAGAATGAATTATCATAGAAATGATCAACAAGGACACTGGCAAACTACTGATACTGGATCCATCCCAGTTTGGCTTTATGAAAAGACCTTGCCTACTCAACCTGGTAGACTTTTCAAAAGGGTCATCAAGTTTATGGATGAGGGGAAAACAATGCATATCACCTACCTTGAGCTGACAAAGGCATTCCATACAATTACCCACTCAGGTATTGTTTATATACTCTCAGAATTAGACATAAATCCCTATATAACTCATTGGATTGCTGGATGGCTCATGGATAGGACCCAAGAAGTCAGGATCAGTGATACCACCTCTATTAGGAAACTGGTCACCAGAAGAGTGCCCTGGGGATCCATATTGGGCCCACTCCAGTTTGGCATCTACTTCTCAGAAGTCAAGGCTAATGTCAAAGTTCTCTGGCTCACCACCTTTGCAGATAACTGTAAATTGGGCGATATCATAGATTTCCCCAAGACACCAGCATCCAGAAAGAGGTTCTAACACAAAGAAATGACTGGTAACAAAGACATGGATTATAACTCAGGGCAAAGAAATGCATTAAAGGGCCCTTTTGGAAATTCCTAATTACTCCATCAATAAAACACCCCTACTAATTGACCCAATAGTTAGGGATTTGGGAACATACATAGAAAGTATTATAGCCTTTGATCAACATGTAGCCAAGACAGTTAGAAAGTCTTTCTATGTCACCCAACTCATAAGCAAGGATATGGCATCCAAATCCAAGGGATTTATGATACTCATCCCTCATCAGACCCATCATTGAGTACAATGCCCCCTTTGGCATGTATCTAACCAGGCACATGCAACAGTTGGAATGCATCAAAGTTCCTCACCAGAAGAACCCAGGGATGAATACCCTGTCCTACACAGATTGCCTCAAAGCTCTAGCTCTGTCTTCAGTCTCGTACAGGTTACTGAGAGGTGATCTATGCTTAGTACATAAGGCATCTTCAAATCTAGCTTTCTCTCTTACACATCTGCAAAATAAATAGCACCAGAAACACTAGATCTGAGGACCTGAACTTTGCATGTGACAAAAACATAACTTGCTGGAGAGACTGATATGTGACTCAAAAGATCTCTGCACTATAGAATAAGCTCCCCATCTACCTAAAGTTAAGTTCATCCCTGACCCTATTCAAATGAAACCTTTTTTTATAACAAGAAACATCTTTATTAATAATTATCACTTATGACATAGGCAATCATACATTTATGTAAATGAAAACAAACCATATTGAGATAATTTTTAAAAACATTATACATCACTTATAATCTATCCAGTGATTGTCATTCAAACATTACATAGCTCACTCAGATCCTGACTTCTTTTAAATGTAATTTCTTATTTGCATGTATTGTTTCAACAGTTCCCATTTTTTCTGTGTAATTTCCTCCTACCCATTTCTAAAGATCCAGTTTCCAGTTGTTTTATCTGTTACTATATTCACTACTTCTAATACAGTTGGTTTAGACTTTGATTTCCATTTTCTAGTAATTGCTTTTTTTGGCAGCCACCATAATTAGACTCAGCAAGGCCTTACTATGTCTAGGCAATTCTAATGCTGTATCATAGCTCAAAAAAAATTTCCATAGTTATAGTCATCTGCAGGGAATTTTTAAAGTCTGCCAACTCATTACACTCCCAGAAAATATGCCTTGATTATTGAATGGGAAATCACAAATACATTCCCTAGTCTGGATCCATGTCTCTGATAGACAGAGGTCAACAGTAAGTAAATTAAACTCCAACTAACAAAACCCAGACATGCATACATAACCCTTAGATACCTCTTTATTAACACACTCCACCATACAGGCATTAAAGGAATCCTGGGACAAAATTGGGCTGGTTTTCACTGCTAGGCTTGGATAGTCCCTGGTGGTCGTTAGCCTAGTACAAACCTATGAACCTATAAAATGTATGGTAAACTGTAATGTATAATGCAGCTAATTAAATGAATGAAGTAAATAAAATGGTAATTGTTATTTATCATTCCAACAACAGTGTTTGCTGCAGGAGCAGATGCACTTTAGATAATTCTTCAATTGTTCATGATTAAAGAAGTAGAAACTCTTTCAAAGGAACACAGATAGTAATTCAGGGAGAAACATGTTTTGTAGTGTAACAATAAGAGGTCATTCAGAACAAAAGTCTGCTGTAAGGAAATAAATACAGATATTATTGAAGAATAGATTAGCTGCATACAAGATGTTATACTTAAGCTGATGAAATAATAATCTCTAATTAGCTAAGAAAGGAAATGTTTGCGGGTGTTGGCAAGAATACACAAGTCACATTTTTGACCTGTGGAGTATAAAGGAAAAAGCTGTGATGTGGTCAGGTACTTCAGAACAAGATACTGCTCACTGTGCATAGCATATCATAGCAATCATTCAATGCAAAATGGAGGCTACCTGTTGAGCAGGTTCCCTAATAGGGTCTCCATACCTGGTCATCCCCGGGGCCAACAAGTAAGAGCAAAATTATATTTTGTTTTATATTATAATTATTATGATAATAAGAGTTCAAGATCTGGAATACCAGGAAAACCACAGGAGAATGCTGTGACAAATGTGTTTAATCTCACAAAGTGTGTATATCTAATATGTATGTTTACTTTTCAAAGTTTCGGAGTATCATGAAGTTACAGTAAACAATTCCTAGGATTATGAATGCATCCAAAGCTCTTTTTTGAGAGACAGAATAGCTAAAATAAGTGTCTCTAATAATGGCCCACAATATTTTACTATGAAGACAAAGGGATTCTCAGAACGGTGAGAATTTCAGTAGATTCACCTTAATCAGAACTATCCAAAGCCTTGTGTCAACTGAATAGAACAGGTTGGGCTATAAAAAGCCCCTGAAAGAGCACTCTGAGCTTATGTAAATGTGCATATAGCATTGTTGAAATACAGACATACTGCTGTGAATGGTGTATACACAGTGCCTGCACAAATATTAATATGCTGTAGATTCAAATCTAGATTGACTAGCTAGTTTTCCTTTTAACAGCCTTCAGGCAATATATGAATTCAGTACAAGACAGAGAAAAAGAGAGGGAAAATTAAAGGAAAGCAGTCTAGAAAGAAGTTCTGCTATGACAGATGACTTAAGATGCCTACCTCCCTTAAAACACAGGGATAAAATGTGAGTGCAACAAAGTTCCAAAGAAATATGCAGCCAGAAGGAATTGAAGCAAAGAGCTGTTAGCAGTTGAGATATGTTATTGCTTGCATTAAGGATGGAAATTTGCTGAAAAAAGGCATTTTTTTCTCAAAATGAAGGCATTCCAATGACACTGTCTTAAGTTTAAAGACCATATATGAGAGGTCTCAATCCAAGAGGATAGTGATGAAGTCTACAGAATCTTCCAGAAGCAGTAACAGAAAATCCAGTCCAATTTGAGAGACTGACAGGAACATTTGATGTGATGTTTTGAGGGTGCCAGTTATAAGAATGCAACACAGGACACAATCTGACATATTCCAATTCTCTCCCAATCTTACTCACATTATTCTAGAGTCCAACAGTGACCAGAACTATAGCTTGAGATATTTGATAACATTTATATTTTCCATATTATGGTAGAGAACTCATTAACCTAGGTGTATACGTTTCTGTTTTTAATAAAACAGATTTTGTTTTAGCATCTTCACTAACTTGCTGTAAAATGTGCAATCCTGAACTTACCCCTAGTAAAATGCAGAGGTGGAAACTGCAACCTGCCACACTGTTAAAAACATACAGTATTGAAAATGAAAAGGAGAAAGGTGTACACATTTCAAAAGGAAGAAAAATCTTGACTTTCACTAGAAGTAGTGGAAGAGACAGTACTTTTTTTTCTTTTTCACAAACATATTATTACATCTTACCATAAAAGGCCCATTGTTTAGCAGTCAGAGCAATCAGTGCAAAATAAGCAAGGGAATAGCCCACAGAGTCTGATGTGGAACCATTTTAGATGATTTCAGCCATCAACATAAGGAAGGATGTGTGTGTAGCGACATACAGCGGGACGCATATAGTAAATAGATTACCAAAGAGAAGAAAAGGAGCCTGAAAACAGTCTGGTGAGTCCCCTAAAGTAAAAGGAAAGGAACTACCAAAATCAAAAGCAGAAAAAAATCACTAGCATGCGCTGCTTTTTGTAGATGAAGAAATAGAAGAACTCAAACCATACTCTATTCTTCCAAGAGAGTACTTTAAAAAGGCAGCCAATAGCATTGCTTATCAATTATTATAAATAGGTCAGTCCAGAAATCCCATTTACCCCTCTTTAGAAAAAGTCACACATTGTCCATCTGCACAAAGGAGTAAATTCAACAGACATTACTAACTTTAGACCTATAGCAATCTTAGACCCCTCTCCAAAATATTTGAAAAATGTATTCCAAAAACAAATGCTAAACTATCTCCTACAAGAAGAACTCTTATCTCCCACACAACATGGCTTCTGTCCTTCCCACTACGCTAACATTGCAGTTCTAACCTATAGAGATACAGTACTGTCAATAAAGCTAGACATAATGGCAAACTAGTCTCCTCCTTGTTTCTAGACTTGTGTAAAGTCTTCAACACACTTTGTCATAGCAAACTTCTACTTCAGATATCCTCATTAAATCTCTCTCAACCCACCCTCCTGTGGTTCAACACTACCTTTCTAATAGGTATCAGTCAGTATAATGGCATTCTACCCTCTCTCCATACTTCTCAGTCAGCACTGGTGTACCACAAAGCTCTATCCTTGGTACCCTCCTCTTTAACATTCTCACCAACTCCTTCCACAAATTCACACATCAGACTTCCCTAATACAGTATGAAGATGACTCCACACTCATTTGCACATCTGACAACATGGCATACCTAAAAAAAGCACTTGAGAAGCTTTAACAGCCACTAAAACATCTTTGTAAATCGCAGCTTATGCTCAACCCTAAAAAAAAATCAAACTACTAGTTTCTCCAAATCCTTCTCATATGAAAAAACAAAATTTAAAGTCCTCTCTCTTGATAATAAAACCATTAAGTCACTTCTCATATCAAATTACTAGGGATGATAGTGGATGATAATCTTACATTCGACCTGCATATACAAAATCGCACAAGAAAAACTCATCAAAAACTAGGGATGCTTTATAGAGCCAAAAACTTTCACAGCGATGCAAATACAATTGCACTTGCCCCCACTTATCTCCTCCCCACTCTTCTTTATTGTGTTCACATCCTTACTGACCTTCAGGCATCACATAAATCAAAACTTGAGCAATACTATAACAATGTTGCTAAATTTGCAGCAAATACCCATTTCAGAACCCACCACTGTATAGCACTAAAAGTTTAAATTGGTTAAAACTACCCCATTGACTAACATATACAGCTACTTACCACCTATAAAATTATGCAGAATACATCTGCCTGTCCAGAACTAAATAACATTCTACACAACTATGTTCCCAGTTGGTCATTATGATCCAATGGCCAAAAACACTGTCCACCTACAAACCTAGCAAATCTGCTAGGCATTATCTGTACTTGTACCATGTTGCCAAAGCCTGCAATTACTTACCTGTATATAACAGGTCAGTGCTTTCTCTATCATCCTTCAAAATCATTCTGAAAGACTTCCTAGCTAAAATATGTCTCTGTTCTTGCTTAACACGAGGATATCCCTAAATGTGAATAAATACCCATTCATACCTTACACCTCCGTACTCTCTATCTCTCTTTCACTTACTTCCTTACTTCTATCAATTTCTCTCCCCTGACTTTATCTCTAAATATACCATAGGCCTGTTTTCTCAATTCATATTGCCACTCTTATAGGTTCATAGGTAGGTACTAGGCTGTCTGCCTGAAGGCATTTATAAGCCTAGCCAGAATGTGTTAGCTTTCACCATCCCCTTAGATTAGTTCCCTGTGCCTCTGTCCAGCAGAGCCACTGAAGTAATCCCACGGGGTAAATTTTCTGTTTCCTATCCACTCATCAAGGTTTCTCTTGAAGCGTGTTAGTGAGGAACTCTGCCTAACATAGATTGGAATCTTGTTCCACAGCATGGGAAGTCTTTGGGACAGGAATCTATCCCTCCAGCATGTCCAATTTATTGTTGTGGTGAGGTTTAGATCCCTAGAGTGTGTGGCTCGAGGGGATAAGGTTTTCTTTAGGTGGAGCATGTCCATCAATTCTGGGTTGGACATGGCCTTGTATGTCAGGCAGAGATCACCTCTGAGTAGGCGGTATGCAACCAAGTACAGGTGGAGTTTCTTCAGTCGAGCTGCATAGAGCATCTGTTTGAGGCCAGTGATCCTCTTGGTGAGGTGCTTCTGTGGTCTTTCCAGCTGTTGCAGGTGTCTTGTAAGGTGCATCCCAAATGGGATGCATTATACTAAATAACATAAAATAATATAATAATTAATATAATACAATAGAAATAATATAATATTCTTGTTTGTATTATACTAAATAACATTTAATTTCTCCATAAAATGGCAAAAATTTCTCTAAATATTAAATAGGTTCATAGGTAGGTACTAGGCTATCAGCCCAAGGGCATATGTAAGCCTAGCCAACAAGGTTTCCTGGCTTACACCACCCAAGAAAGTTATTTTCCTGTGCCATTGTTGAGCAGAGACACAGAAGTGATCCCTGGGGTGTATTTCCTATTTCCCATCCACTCATCAAGATTTTTCTTGAAGAGTGCTAATGAAGAACTTTGCTTGACATAGATGGGTAGCCTGTTCAAGAGTATGGGAAGTCTCTGAGACAGGAATCTATCCCTCTGGCATGTCCTGTTTATTGTGGTGACAAGGTTTAGGTCCCTAGAGCATGTAGCTTGCAGGGATTGGGATTTCTTTAGGTGTAGCATGTTCAACAGATCTGGGTTTGACATAGCTTTGTATGTTAGGCAGAGATCACCTTGGAGTAGGCGATATGCTACGGAGTAAAGCTGGAGATTTTTGAGGCAGTCAGTGTAGGGCATTTGTTTGAGGCCAGTAATCCTCTTTGTGAGGTACTGCTGTGGCCTTTCCAGCTGCTGCAAATGTCTTGTGAGGTACATTCCAAAAGGGGCATTGTACTCTATAATGGGTCTAATGAGTATCGAGTAGAGGGGAACAATAACCTCTTTTTTTTCTTGATGAGAGCCCTTTTATGATGAGGTGTGCCATGTAGAAGGACTTCCTGACTACTGTGGCGATGTGACTATCAAAGGAGAGACTACTGTCCACCTGGGTCCCAAGGTCTCTTATCACACATTTGGTGTTAAGTAGATTGCTGCCTATGTGGTAGTTCATGGGTACAGAGTTTTTACCAAAGGGGATGACACTGCACTTTTTGGCATTGAGCTTGAGGCCATGGCTCTGACACCAGGCATCTGTCTCAGCGAGGCCCTTCTGTAGGATATCCACATCATTTGGGGACTTGACTATGGCTCCTAGTTTGCAGTCATCTGCAAACTTCATTAGCCAGAGGTATTCTGTGTTAGCCTGTACTTCAGAGAATTAGATACCAAACAGGAGAGGTCCCAGGACGGAACCCTGTGGTACTCCACTTTTCACTGCTTTGAGGTCAGATTTGGAGTCTGCAACTTTTACAGTGTGGGTTCTGTCAGTGAGCCAGTTGGCAACCCATCTTGTGATGTAGGGATTTATACCTAGTTTTAGCTATAATTCCAGAATGGGGGGTGGTGTTGAAAGCCTTGGTGAGGTCCAGATAGGCTGTGTGAACCACCTTACCCTCATCTACAGTTTTGATGACTGCCTCAAAGAAGTCAATCAGGTTCAGGAGGCATGATCTGCCTTTCACATACCCGAACTGGGTGGGATCCAGAGTTTGGAAGTTACCAATGTCTTTGTTTATGAGTTCCATGATGATACTTTCCATGGCCTTGCAGACCAGGCTTGTCAGGCTAATAGGTTGATAGTTCCCGGGATCAGTGGTGGCTTCCCCTTTGTGGAGTGGGATAACTGTTGCTGTGTGCCATTCAGTTGGCACAAAGCCTGATGCAAGGCTATTATTGAACATGGTGCTTAAGTGGGGAGCCAGTTTGTTCTGAAGTTCATGTAAAACGCAGCCTGGGATGTTGTCCGGTCCCATGGATGCTGTGTTTTTGGCTTTAGACAGTGCAGCTTTTACCTGTGTAGTTGTGATTACAGGGACTCTGCATTCTTCCTGTATAGATATGGGCCCTTTAGGGGGTGAGGGGGGGGATAAAGTTAGTACTGAACCTATCTGCCAGGATGTTGGCAATATCAGTTGGTTCTGTAATTTTTGTGCCTTTGTGCTGTAACTCAGAGCAGATCTGGGTGTTGCCATTGAGATTCTTGACATAGCTATAGAATGCTTTGTTGTTGTCCTTAGAATTAGTGGTGATTTTGTTTTCGTAGCTAGCTTTGGAGGATCTTGTAAGGGATCTCAGCTTCTTACTGAGGCTGACCAGGGAGCTCCTCCACTCATGGGATTTTACTCTCTTTTGCAACAGTTTCTTCCTTCTGTTATACAGGTTATTTATGGCAGGGGACCACCAGATTGGCTTCTTTTTTTGGAGGATAGCATCTTGGGTCTGTTTAGGATAGCACGGTCCATGCACTTGTGTAAGTGCTTATAGACTGCATTTGTGTAGGATTCAACTGTTGTAACTGTATTGTCCATCTGCATGGGTGTCCTGATGTTCACCACTTCTGTCTTAAGAAGCATGAAGTTGGCTTTGGAGAAGTTTTTTACTGTGGTTTCCTTAATGTGGGGGTGGGGTGGGGGTGGGATGTGGATATCAAGGGTGATTAGCTTATGGTCGGATCGGACCAACGAGGAGTTGACTTCAGGTGTGGAACACCGGTCACTCATGTTGGTAATGACTAGATCTAGGATATTGTTGCCCCTGGTGGGGGTGTGGATAAGTTGATCCAGGGCATTGGAGTTTATGAATTCCAGAAAGTGTCGCGCTAAGGAGTTGGTACATGAGTAGTTTTCCCAGTTAATGGTGGGGTAGTTGAAGTCGCCAATTATTAGGGTGTTTGGTTGAACCCTAATATTTTCCAGTACATCATGAAAAGAGGAGTGGGAGTCCTGGGGCATGGTGGGGGATCTGTAGCAAGCTACAATTTGGATTGCAGTTTTGCCCAGAGTTAGTTGCACTTGGATAACCTTGGGTGCATTATGCTGAGCAACTAGCTTGGAGGTGTGGATATCTTTAATAAATATGGACACACCTCCACCTTTGGTGTTTCAGTCCAGGTTACATGGCCGAAAAGTGAGGTATGAGTTATAGCCTGGTAGTGCAGGGGTGCTCTCTGGAACCTTGAACCAGGTCTCAGTCACTGCACAGATATCGATGTTCTCCATTTTAAGGAGTGCCTCGAGTGAGTGCATTTTGAGATTTAGACTTCTAGCATTGAGTAGCATTACCCTCAGTTTTTGCTTGCCTGTTCCTGTTATGGTGGTGAATTTGTTATTTGAACCTTGCCTAAAAAAGGCACTATAGAGACAGCTAGTGCCTTAGCCAGTATCTGGAATCCCAGGGGTGACAGGTGCAGGCCATCTGTGGCAAAGCATCGTGGTCTGTCGATCATGTCATCCCAGGCAGACAGATACTGGATCCACTTAGAATGACACCAGAAGCTTAGCCAATTGTTAAAGTCAATCATTTTGTCCTTGTACTGCGGTATCATTTGGGGTGATGGCAGAATGCTACTCAGGGCTAGGGTCATACCTGCCTGGGCTGCAAGATCAGAGAGCTCTTCCATGTCTTTTTTCATGTAGTCCAGGGAGGTATGTCTCAGGTCATTCACACGTACATGGACAATGACAGAGTCATATTTGTACTTGTTGTGGAGTGACCTGAGTGCGTGGGTTATGTGGCAGATCCTGGCACCCGGCAGGCAGCTGACAGTAACCTTCTCCTTGTTTAGCCTGGTGAGTGGGACATCAGTGTGCCTGACTATAGAGTCACCTATGACTAGTGTGTTGGGTATGTTGTTTTGCCTTATTGGCTGTGGTTGAGTGGCACACTGAGTCTCTGGGCTGTATTTCATTTGGGTTGTGTTCGGGGATGGAGGTTGCATGCGTTTCTGCTTTGGAGGTCTCTGTTGCTTAGACAGATTATTATTGAGAGCCTCCGTGAATGTTTTTGTGTTACTATGTGTGGATTTTGGTGGTGTAGATTTAGTGAGACTATGTGATGAGTGTGGTGTGGTCCAAATGTTTACCTTCTCCTCATGACTGTCAAGTTCAGTCTTGGTTGAAGAGAGCTTTACCTCCAGTTTGGCTAGATAAGTGCATCTCTCACAGGTTGTAGTGTTGGGTGGTAGGAAGAGAGGGTTGTCTGTGTACATGAGGCAATTTCTACATTCCCTCAAGATGCCCAGATTCATTAGATAGACAGGAGAGAACACTTGGAGCTGACCCTTGGACATGTCTGAATAAAAAACTATTTTCCTCTAGATAAGTGAGGAAAGTGAGTACAAGAGCTGTTTTTCTCTAAGCAAGTGAGAAAAGTAAGTACAAAAACTGTTTTCCTCTAGGTAATGAGGAAGATTGAGTGCTATAGTAATTAGTAGCTTATTTAGTGCTTACAAGTTCTGAACAAGTGCTGAGCATGAATAAGCAAATTTAAGTGCTAAAACTAAGAATCTGTATCTGCACTAGACGAGTTACAGCACAGAAACAAGTGCAAATGCAGGCTTTCAAATCAGAAAGTTGAGAGAGATGGAAGAGATTGCCCAAATGGCCAATAACTTCAATTTCTGGGCCAGAACCACTCCTTATGTGGTAGACAGGTTACCTAGTGCTTACCACTCCCACTGATAAGCTAGAAGGCTTCCCTCCAACACAGAAAGGCTTGGGGGGCTCAGAAGCTTACATATGCAGCAAATCTGTATCTGGAACACTAGTTACAGGAAAGGTAGGAAACAGGCTTACAGTTTTTTTTTTTTTTTTTTACAGGAAAGTAGCAAAAACAGTAGTAAGAACAATTCACATGCAGTGCAAACTAGCACACTTGAGTATGTAGCAATATTAGACCAAACACAGTTTAAAAAATGCAATTAAATTAAAAAGGACTAAAAGCAAGTGCAGAAAGAGTAGGTAGAATGTGGTAAAGAGATGGGACTGAGGGAGTGTCCCAGATCAAATCTATAGTGAGGCGGGCATCTGCAAAAGCCACCAAATTTAAACTACAAACCAAAAATAGGGAGGTTGGGTGGGACAAAACAGTTTCAACAGAGATCTAAGCAACAACTAACAGTATAAACTCTAAAACCAAAAAAATATACTCAGCTCTGTATATTTGCAGACCAGTCTCTCATAACAGGGAGACAACAGTTTCAACAGAGATCTAAGCAACAATTAACAAACTCTATAACCAAAAAAATATATACTCAGCTTTATATATTTGCAGATAGTCTGGAAGGCAGTCTCTCAGAACACAGGTTCCAGCAATTAAATGCAGGCTGTTACTAACAGGTCAAATGTTATCCAAGTGATCCTTGAGTTAGATAACACACAAGCTATAAAAAACAGTTATACCAACTGAAAATCATTGTCATATAACTTTATCTATTCTTAAATCATTGTTTTCATATGTCTAATTTGGTGTAATTATCAAAACTGTAGTTGTTTTTGTATTATTTTTTAAAGATTGTAAAATTGTTGTTCTTAAAATGTTTTGCAATACTTTGGAGCTTTTCTACCCAGAACTCCACTGGAAATGGGTTACTACTCAATCAAACTTTCCTGGTAATCAAATGCAATAAATAAGAAAGAACAAAAGAAGAAACACCTATATTTGAATTCATGCTCCACATGTTCTGCCCTTTATGTTGGAAAGACAAAGTGCGTCTTTAAGAAATGTATTTATAAACATAATTTTGATATTTTAAAAGGTAACACTAATCATGCCTTATATAAGCATCCATTTGCCTGTGAGGCTTTCAAATAATTTAGTTTTCTTATTCTAAAGAGAAAAGAATGTAATAACCAGTTCTTTGTCTCCTTTTTACTCTAACAGTAGTCGCGGTGGTGGTGCTGCGGTAGCGTTGTCACCTCACAGTAAGAAAGTACTCACGGTGGTGGTGCTGCGGTAGCATTGTCACCTCACAGTAAGATGCTGTCCGGTTCGATTCTCAGCTAGAGCATCTTCTGCATGGAGATATGTATGAATGGGCGTACCTTCGTTGAAGGTTGTGTGTCAGGGCTGGTAACTCAACACATAAAAATCAACTACCAATCATTAGCGGACCGGAGTTCCACTGTGGCGACTCCTAACTGGGAAAAGCCGAAAGACACAAACAAGACATACCCCAAGTTTCAATGTGATTTCCCACATTTAAGTTACAATACAGGAGACATCTCTGAGGTGTGATAGATATAGAAAAGAGGCTTAGAGGAAGGAGAAAGCATTGTTTAAAAGTTTGTTATTCCACTTTGCAAGTTTGCAGAAAAGGCTGAAAATTGTGCATTCCTGGAAAGAGAGAAGATATTAAAGCAAGTTTGTACCTTAGTTTAGTGCAGTCTCTGTCACATATTAGCTTAAAGGTAAGTGTAGACAGTAAGATGGTGGAGCATGTGGTGACTGATAACCCATTAGTCCCCTGAAGGGTAGTGAACTGATGCCCAAATCTGGATGAAAGATCGGTGACTCTGCATGTAATTCCATAGTTAGGAGGTTGTAGGTGGTCTGGGGTAATAACAAAAAGGACATATTTAAGTGCACTTAGGACTGAGGAGTGAGTTGATTTGATATAGAAAAGGCTACATTATGATAGATGTTTACCTTGCTGGCGATTTTGGTCAGTGTGCATTTTGAAAGTCAGGGATAGTCCTTATTTAGACCTAAGCATTTATACTGTTCACCTTGTCTGCTTTTTCATCAAGAGATATTTATTTTACATTTGTTGACCAGGCTAGTCTAACTGGATACATGTCCATTTTCAGTAGAGGCCCGGGGAAAAAAGCTCCGAGGAAGCACAAAAATATAATCACATATATAAAGATTAATTCCATGTTAAACATTGCTAGAAAGAAAGACCAGGAATAATCTCAGAGTTCCAGGGAGATAAGCTCTGAGGAAGCACGAATATAATAACATATACAAGATTAATTTCATGTTAAACATTTCTAGAAAAAAGACAAGGAATAATCTCAGTGGTTGTTTGTTCTTAGTGTAGTGCTAAGTAAAAAACACTTAACATAATACAGATGTAGTTGCAATATAACATTTTAAGGATAGCAGCTGAGTTAGATAAGTTATTAGTGA
This sequence comes from Protopterus annectens, assembly GCF_019279795.1. Taxonomy (NCBI): domain Eukaryota; kingdom Metazoa; phylum Chordata; order Ceratodontiformes; family Protopteridae; genus Protopterus; species Protopterus annectens. The sequence goes on from NC_056749.1 coordinate 692,364,621, forward strand.
GTGGGTTGGGATAAAGAAGGACAACAAAAGTATGAGCTGCAATATTCAGAATATGTGTTAAAAACAGGTTTAATTAAATAAGTTATGAGGAGGTAATAAGAAAAGATCTAGAAAGGAATAAGTTTGTTGTTAGTAAGAAAAGGAACAAGAATATAGAAAAGAGGAGCATAGGGAGATCCAAGGAAGATTATTATCGAGGGTTTCCATTTTTTCTTTTTTTTTAGTTTTTATGTTTCAAGCAGTGTAACTGCACTTTTAGATAAAGAAAGCTAGAGACAAATATGAGAAAAGTTATTTTCTAAATGGCATTAGATAACAGCATGGGAAAGAACAGCCTTTTGAATGATGATATCATAAGTGTAAAGGTTTCCTTTAGATGGAGAATCTTGGTGGTAACATTTTCAATAAAGAGATGCAACAAACAATATTGGGACACTCCATGGATTATTGGCATAAAGCCCTGACTACCTTGCAGGTGACTCATGTTTGAATAGGTTCATAGGTGTTCACTAGGCTAATGATGACAAGGGACTTTTTAAGCCTAGCCATGCATCCCAAATCTCTGACAAGTTCTGGGACTTTTGATAAGCGTAAGTAAGGGCTTGAGAGATGAAACATTTACAAGCAGGAACCTGGGAGACTAACCATTTACAGGTTTCCTATGTCTGTTAGAGACATAAATGCCAAACTAGGGGAGAATATCCTGTTCTCATACAATTGTCCAAGTTGCACTTGAATTGGGCTAGGGAGGAACTCTACTTCACATGGATGGGGAGCCTGTTCCATAGATAGGGCAGTCTCTGGGATACATACCTATGTCTCCAGTAGGTCCTATTTATATCACAGGCAAGGTTTATGTCTTTAGAAAGGGGGAATTCTGGTGCTGTTTGTTTTGTGGATATGCAGGAAGTCAAGCAGAGTGTGGTCTGACAGTGCCCTGTATGCCAGGCATACAGGGCATTAGCAGAGTGGGGTCTGACAATGCTCTGTATGCCAGGCATAGATCTCCCCTCAAAAGCCTGTATGAGACAGAATACAAGGATAGGGCCTTGAGGCAGTCAGCAGAGGACATTTTACTTATGCCCTGTACTCTTTTAGTGAGTAACCTCTGTGGACATTCTAATTGTTGCATATTCCTGGTTAGGTACATACCAAATGGGGCATTGTACTCAATGATAGGTCTGATGAATGCCAAATAAAGTAGAACAATTACTTTCTTGGACCTAGATGCCACACCTTTGTTTTAAGTTGCTCAACACATTGATTTCCTCACTACTGCAGACACAATAGGGTCTAAGTCTAGATTACTGTCTATGTGAGTCAGTAAGTCCCTGACTACTGGGTCAGCTCCAAGGAGTATGTTGTCAATATAATAGTGACCAGGGGTGGATGACTTCCCAAAGAATACTATTATGCATTTCCTGGCATGTAGTTTTAGTCCATGGCTCTGACACCAGTTTTTCGTATGTGTCAGCCCTTCCTGGAGAACATTTGTGTCAGTGTGGGATTCAATGACCGCTTCTAATTTACAATAATCTGCAAATTTAGTTAGCCAGAGACCACTGACATTGGCCTTGACTTCAGAGAAGTCCATGCCAAAAAGGAGCATTCCAAAGACCGATCCTTGAGGGACTCCACTTTTGACTTGCCTCTTTGTAGAGGTGGAGCCCCCAGTTCTAACTCCCTGGGTCCTGTATGTGAGACAGTTGGCTATCCACTGGGTGACATACGGGTTTGGTCCTAAACTCTTGAGTTTGTCAATGATGTCCAGGTGGTGTACTTTTTGAAATGCTTTGGTCAGATCAAGGTAGGCAGTGTGAACCATATTGCCCTCATCCATTGCTTTGATGACCTTCTCAAAGAAGTTCACCAGGTTGAGCAGGCATGACCTGCACTTGATGAAAACAAACTGGGTTGGGTCCAGTGTCTGGAAGTTTACTGTATCATTATTGATTATCTTCATGACCATTCTTTCCATGGGTTCGTGTATAAGACTAGTGAGATTTATGGGTCTGTAGTTTGCAGGATCTGTAGATGGTCTATCTTTGTGCAGAGGGATGAGTGTTGCTGTTCTACATTCATGAGGCATGAAACCTCTTTGGAGATTACAGTTAAATAGCAATTCCAGAGGGCCTGATAGGTCATGTTTCATGCTATTTAGAAGGCATCCTGGAATATTGTCTGGGCCCATTGATGCAGTGTTCTTAGCCTTAGAGAGAGCATTAAGGACTTGTTTCCTACTGATAGCAGGGGGGGTTATATTTGATGGTATTTCTTGAGAGAGGGTTGAGGGGGAGAGAGGGGTAAGGTTGGAGATGAATTTGTCAGCCAGTAGGTTTGCTATATCTTCTGGCTCAGTATAAGTGGCTCCATTTACATTGAGCTTTGCACACAATTGTGTATTGCCTTTGTGATTGTGGACATAGCTAAAGAATGCCTTGTGGTTGCCCTTGGCCTGGGAAGCCACATTTACTTCAAATTTGGCTTTGGTAGACTATTTGTCCTATGAGTTGTTTGTTTAGCTTGATGAGAGTGCTTTTGTCCTGCTGGGTCCTGCACCTCTTAATTCTTGCCATGATTGTCTTTCTCTTGTTATACAGATTATTGATTTTGTGATTCCACCAGGCTGGCTTGTTTTTTTGAGTTAGTTCTGCACTTCTTCCTGGTGGGTTCAGCTGTCTCCATGAGGCTATTAACAGTCTTGTATAGGGTTTCTGTGAACAGGTTTACATAGGCAGCGGTGTTCTCAGGGTTTATGGGGGCTTGAAATTGTGCCAGGTTATCACTTAATAGCAGGAAGTTAGCCTTGGAGTAGTTCCTGAATATTCCAGGTTTAGCTGGGAATCCATGTTTTACTTTTACTTCAGAAGAGACCATTTTGTGGTCTGACCTTACCAGGGAAGACATTACACTAGGGGGTGTGCAGCATTCTCCCATATTAGTAAGAACAGATCCAGTATGGTCACACTCCTGGTTGGTGTATTCACAATCTGGTCCAGGCAGCTTGTGTTTATAAAATCCAGGAATCTCTGTGCCTGTATGTTTGCTGTCATATAGGATTCCAAGTTAATAGTGGGGTAATTAAAGTCACCCATGAATATGGTATTGGGTTGGATGGTGAGTGCTGACAATAAATTTCAATACATGGTATGGGTTTTCTGCATCACAGAGTGACCTATAGCTTTCAATGAAGTGGTATTGGATTTTGCCTATGGTGATTTGAGCATGGAGCAGCTCAAACGCATTGTCCTGTTTGGCTAGCCTTGTGGTATATTTATTTCTGATGTAAATCGAAACAACTCCACCTTTAGTTTCTGTGTAGTAGCTGGTCTAAATGTGTGGAAGGCATTATACCATTGAAATGTTGGTATGCTGTCTGTGGCTTTAAACCATGTCTCAGTGACCACACAAATGTCAGCATTCTCTAGGATAAAGAGAGCTTCTAGGGAGAGCAGTTTTTTGTTTAGACTCCTAGCACTGAGCAGTAATATCTTTAGGTTTTCTTGGTTTTGCTATGACAGAAGCAGTTTCAGTTTGGCATTGCCTAAAAAGGCACTATGGGGGAAGACAACGGTTTAGCTAATATTCAAAGCATAGAGGTGCAGACCATCCCTGGCAAAGCAGCATGGTCTGTTGATCATCTCCATCCATGCTGAAAATATTGTACCCCCTTAAAATGACACCAGAAACTAAGCCAATTATTAAAATCAGTCATCTTTTGTTTGCATTGTGGCATCATCCTTGGAGATGGTAAAATGATGCTCAGTGATAGGCTGATACCAACCTGGGACACACATTCCAAGAGCTGCATGATGTCTCTCTTCATATAGTTTAGGGAAGTGCATCTCAGGTCACTTACTCCCAAGTGCACTATGACTGAGTCATACTGGTACTTGTGGTCAAGTGACATGAGTGCATGTGTAATGTGTTTGGATCCTAGCCCCTGATAAGCAACTGACTGTGACTTTCTCCTTTCTCAGCCTGGTGAGATGGACACCACTGTGTCTCACAATGGAGTCTCCATTGACCAGAATTTTAGATTTTGAGGTGGCATGCCTTATGGACTTAGAAGAAGTGGCTCCATGAGATGTGACTGTATGTGATTATGTGGGTGTTGTTTTGAAAGAGTGTATATGGGGCTGCTGAAGGCATTTGTTATGGGTCTATATTACAAGATTGAAAAGACCGGAGAGCGAACAGCTTAAACATCAAAAATGCCATACTTCAAAGTTGCTCTTGTGGAGGACTGCGCCCCCACACCCACACTCCAATTATATATACCAACTCCGAGATCACACTACAGTGAGGAAAGGGCACATTTTCTGATCTTCACTGTACCACAATCTCACAAAAAAACACATTGATGAATGATATTTCCGATGTTAAAGCCATTCGCTCTTCAGCATGTTCGATTTTGTGATATGAACCCTTTGTTATGTGTTTATTATCTAGGAGATCTTTGGGGTTTAGGAGGTTACATTTAAGTGCCTCAGCATATGTGGGTCTATATGTCTGCTTTGAATTGTGTGTGATGTGTGCAGCATGTGTACTACTGACAACCTTATTGAAATTAGGAGCACTTTTATGCAAGAGCTTTGCCTCTAGTGACATAGTTTAAATACATCTCTCACATAACATATCAGTTTGTTTGAGAATGAACTGGTTGTCAGTAAACATGAGGCAATTTCTACATTGCCTTAAGATGCCCATATCCACTGAGCTGGTAACAGAGGTAGTGGGAAAGTTGATATCCATGGCAACAGACCTTTTTTATTGCAGTGATGGTGAACCTATGATACGTGTGTCAAAGGTGATATACGCCGTGATGTTTTGAGTGACATTTTAGTGATCACCAATACCCGAGTTACCAAAGACACTGCTTTTGCATTCATTGATCATGTGAAGTGCATTGAATTATTGTGTGGCAGGAGCTTTTGACACACCAAACCCAAAAGGTTCACCATCACTGGATTAGACAGCTGGAATGAGAATATAAAGCAATGTCAGGAGTATCCGGTTTACAACTTTGGAGACAGAGCTTGTCAGTGTAAAGTAGTTGTCCTGTGAGCAACTAGGTATTGGTGAAATTTCAACTGTGCTTTTACAGAAAAAAATCTCACTCAAGGTCTCTGTGTCTATACAGGGCACTGCCAAACACTTGAGGAGAAATTGATAAGTAGACTGAAAATGTAAGGATGAAGTATTTAGACAAATATTCAGAAGTTAGAAACAAATCAAGCAGTACTTACTGAAAATAAAAAAAAATAGCTTGTCAAGAAAGATGAAAAGAGGGGAGTCACATGAATGGATACTGCCTGGCTACTACTATTGTTGGTCTCACTAGAGCTTCACTCTGCTGGGATACAATGCTCCTTTGCTTCTTCTCTCACCAGAAGCAAAACAAAACATTAGCACCAGTCCTAAGATGAGCAGTCTGTACCCTATTTGGTGATCCACAATCTTGTTCCAGATGATGCAAGAGTCTATAGGCTTCTTGTTGCCTTTTCTTGGGAGATGCCTTGAATACCAACCAGACCAATCAGGAACATCAAGCACAGACACTCACTCCCCAATCAGGAAGAGTCAGGAGTCAATGCACTTTGCTTCTTCTCTCAACAGGAGAAGACTATAACCATAAATTCCAAGCTGTCCCCTATGAAACAGTTATTAGGTTTTCCAGTGATCAGCATTCTCCAGGAAATAATGTCCTTGTGCTCCTTCTTTTACCAGGAGAAAACAAAAGCACTAATCCCAAGCTGACTACAAAGGGTCTCCAATAATTGGTGGCTTTGTGAAAGATGTTGAAAATTTTAAACATAACATAAAAATGGGTTAATATCCTAAGCACTGCAGTGTGCACTAAGCAGTTAGATATGAAAGAGAGGGTGACTTAAGCTTTAGCTGTCTAAGTGGGGAGTCACTAATTTTAAAAGCGCAAGATAGATTGAATAGCAGTTTGGGTACCTGTAGCAGCTGACAGTGGATGGGAGTGAATGTTCATTAAAAGCTCATCTATCTTGTGAGAGGGGAGACAGTACTGGCTCACCACATGGATGATCCCTAGTGGGAACACAGGGTGTCTACCCCATGAAGCTTGAGTTTCTCGATTCCATGCTACTGTGTACAAGATGTCCTGTGAGCTGAGGGAAATCCAGCATGTAAAGGCAAGCTTCCCATTTGGAGGCAGCTATAGCAGAACTCAGAAGAGTTGCTGCAGGGGTGTGCTCCATTGGGGTCGAGAGTAGTATCAGAAAAGCTAGCCTGTTCCCTATCACTTGACTCTTGCCAGAAGTGGATGAACTCAATGGGGATTTACAGGTAGGAATGAATTATCTGGAGTTCTTTCACCGACTGGGAATCCCAGGCTCCCATGGCCATGGGATGGATTGCCTTTTATCTACTCAGGAATCCCCAGCTCCCATGACATGGAATGAATGGTATTTAGTGTTTTCACCAACCTAGGAATCCCTGGCTTTTCCAGGGCCATGGAATGAATGGTCTTTAGTGTTTTCACCTGCCTAGGATTCCCTTGCTCCCATGACAATGGAATGAATGGTCTTTAATCATAGAATCATAGGAGTTTACTAGGCTATCGACCTCGGGGTCATTTCAAGCCTAGGGATTTCATCCTAATGTAATACCATAGATACTATAGTCAGTACCCAGGACTGGATTTAGTAATGACTGTCCATGTCCAAGATGGCTATGGGCTCAATCCCTGGTAAGAATTTACGGTGTCCCATCCACTCATCCAGGTTCCTTTTGAACAGTGTCATAGACGTACTTTGCTTCACATGAATTGGTAGCCTATTCCAAAGATGTAGCAGTCACTGAGAGACAAACCTGTCACTCCAGCATGTCCTATTTAAGTCACAAGCCATATTTAGGTCCCTGAAATGGGTAGCCCTAGTTCCGTTTGATTTACGGATGTTCAGCATCTTCATTAGGTTTGGGTGTGAGATTGCTCTGTAAGCCAGGCATACGTCTCCCCTAAGAAGTCTATAAGATACAGAGTATAGTGACAGAGACGTTACTTGATCTGTGTAAGGCACCTGCTGGAGTCTCTTGATCTTCTTTGTTAGAAATGTCTGAGATCTCTCCAATTGTTGTAAGTGCTTTGCGTGGTATATGCTGAATGGGGTGTTATCCTCTATTATGGGCCTCATTAGTGCCAAGTATGGAGGGGTTATAACCTCCTTTGCTCTTGAGGTGATGCCTTTACTAATTAAGTGTGCTACGTAGAAAGCCTTCCTTACTACAGTAGACACATAGAGGTCAAAGTTAAGGTCACAGTCAACTTGTGATCCCAGATCCCTTACCACTTCATAGGTACTTAGGGTATTGTTGATTTGATAGTCTGAAGGAACAATTGTTTTGATGAAGGGAATGGTGATGCATTTCCTTGTATTCAGTTTGAGACCGTGAGTAAGACAACAGTCATTGGTCTGCGTAAGACCATCCTGGAGTATGCTGACATCATTTGGGGATTCAAAAATTGCACCTAGTTTGCAGTTGTCTGCAAACTTGGTCAGTTACATCTCCTTAGTTTTGGCGCGAACTTCTGAGTAGCATATACCAAACAGTAGGGGTCCCAGCACTGAACCTTGTGCACCCCAGCTAGTGACAGGTCTGCTGGTTGATGTGGAGTCACCCACTTTGACAGTGTATGTATGGTTTGTGAGACAGTTGGCAACCCATCTTACAGCAAAGGGTTTTACATTCAGTTTACTAAGTTTATTGGTAATTCCTGAGTGTGGGATTGTGTTGAAAGCCTTTGCAAGGTCAAGGTATGCTGTGGTCACAGATTTGCCTTTGTCAATGGGCCTGGTCACATTTTTGAAGAAATTCAACAGCTCTAACTTGCAGGATCTGCCTTTGATGAAGCTGATTTGGGTTGGATCCAGGGTTTGGAGGTCACATATGTCTTTATTTATGTGGTCCATAATGATACGTCCCATAGCCTTACAGATGAGGCTGGTCAGGCTTATGGGTCTCTAATTCCCCGGGTCTGTTGCCAGACCACCCTTGTGGAGGGGAATAACTGTTGCTTTTCTCCATTTTGCAGGAACAAAGCCTGTGGTAGGCTGTGATTGAAAAGGGTACTTAATGGTGATGCTAGCTCATGTTTTAGCCTGTTTAGAAGAGAGCCTGGGATGTCGTCTGGTCCCATATAGGCTGTGTTTTTTGCTTTTGACAAGGCTTTAATGACCTGCTCTTCAGATATGTAAGGTAGGGGGGGAGTTTGGGACAAGGTTTGTGATAAGTTTGGAGGCAATAAGGGTGTGACAATTTTGCCAAACCTATCTGTTAGCAGGTTTGCTCCTCTGTGGGGTCAGTGTGTGTGATATTGTTCATCACTAGTTCTGCACATGCTTGGGTCCTATCTTTTAGGCTACATACGTAGCTGTAAAAGACATTATGGTTATCCTTAGCCGTACTTGTTAAGTTTTTCTCAAAGATGTTGAGGATTTAGCACGTTGACTTATTTGCCTGTTGAGGCTGAGGAGGGTGCTTTTCCATTGTTGGGGCCTTGCCTTTGTTTTCTTGGACAACAACTTTTTGCATTTGTTGTAAAGTTTGTTGATGCTGGATGTCCACCATGATAGCTTGTTTTTACTTTGGGCTCTGTTTTTTCTTTCTGGTACAGCCGAGTCTATACACTTATGCAAGTGATTGTACAATGCTTTAGTGTGAGCTTTGGGGTAGTTACCACTTCCAGCTGGGAGTGGGGCTTGGAGTGCATCTGTGCCTTCACCTAGGAGAATATAGTTTGCCTTGGTGAAGTTTTTTAGTCTAACTTCGTCCTTTGCGAGTTCTGGCATTAGTGCCAACTTGAAGGTGACTGATTTGCGGACAGATTTAACTAATGAGGGTCTGACAGTTGCAGCAGTGCATCTGTTTGTCATGTTAGTGAGGACCAAATCTAGTATGTTTGCTCCTCTTTTTGGAGTATGAACAATTTGTTCCAGGACATTTGAGTTAACAGAGTCAAGGAACTTCTGTGCTAGTGAATTAGGGACAGAGTAGGCTTCCCAGTTGATGGTGGGATAATTGAAATCCCCCATAACCAGAATGTTCAGGAATGTTTGCATTGACTCCAGTTTGGTCAAGTAGGCTTTGTGCACATCATGATTTATGCAGGGGGATCTATAACTAGCTATGACTTCAATGGGGGTCTTACCCACAATAACCTGTACTTGGAGTAACTCCATTGAGTTGTCCTGTTTAACTAGACGGGAGGTGAATATATCTCTAATATAGATAGAAACACTGCCTCCTTTGGTTCTCACGCATTCGTTTTGTGGTCTGAAGGTGTTGAAGACATTGTAGCCTTGCAAGGCCGGGGTAGTCTCTGAGGCCTTGAACTAGGTTTCTGTGACTGCACAGACATCTATATCTTCCAGAGACAGAAGTGCTTCCAAGGTGTGCAGTTTTTGGTTTAAGGTCCTAACCTTTAGCAGCATGACCCTTATTTTGTTGAGTGGCAAATTTCACGTCAGTAAGTTTGTTTTCGAGGAATTGCCTAAAAGGCACTATGGGGGAGGCAAGAGCCTTTGCCAGCAGCTGAAAGCCTAATGGTGCTAGGTGCAAACTGTCTCTGGCAAAGCAACGAGCTTTGTCAACCATGACTTCCCAGGCTGACAGAAACTGGATCCCTTTTTAATGACACCAAAAACTAAGCCAATTATTGAAATCAATCATTTTTTCTTTATACGGTGGTATCAGTCTAGGTGACGGTAGTATCCTGCTCACGGCTAGGGATATACCTGCCTGGAACACATATGTAGAGAGTTCAATCATGTAACTCTTCATATAGTCCAGTGAGGTACATCTCAGGTCGTTCACTCCAACATGAACTATGACAGTGTCATAATAGTACTTGTTGCTGAGAGACCTGAGTGCATGCATGATCTGACAAATCCTGGCACCGGACAGATTGCTGATCGTGACTTTCTCCTTTTCCAACCTGGTGAGTCAGACATCAGTGGGTCTCACTATGGAGTCTCCAATGACAAGAAAATTTGTTTTTAGACTGTTACACCTTACAGGCTTGGTAGGCAAGACACTGATGTTACTATGTGTCATGTGTACTTTGGGAACTGTGTTAGTTGCAGCAGTCTTGTGTTTTGGAGGTCTCTGTTTTTTTTCAGTAAGCTTTTTGAGAGAACCTCAGCATATGTTGATTTTATGTGTTTTACGCATACTGTGTGCATACGTAGTAGTATTATGTTCATGCGTAGTGGTGGGTGGGTTGACAACCGCTTCAGTGTTACTGTTTCAAGTGCAAGAGAGCAGGGATCAAGATTCTTGGTATGTCACACTCTGTACTAGAGTGAGCTATTAGTAGAGGGTAGTCAGTGTACATGAGATGATTGGTACATTGTCTCAGGAGACCCAAGTTAACAATGATGGTAGGAGAAACAAGGGTAGTCCAACTGTCCATAATGCTAGGTTGAAGAACTGTTATCACAAAGGGAGACTTTTCAGGGCCAATCAAGGAGGTGATCAGTGGATGGATATTATGTTTTCACCTACCTGGGAATCCCTGTCTCCTATGACCATGGAGTGAATGGTCTTTAGTGTTTTCACCTTCCTATGACCATGGAATGAATGATGTTTAGTGTTTTTACCTGCGTGAGAATCCCCATCTCCCATGGCCATGGAATGAATGGTCTTTAGTGTTTTCACCTGCCAGGAATCTCTGACTCATATGAACATGGAATGAATTGTCTTTCCTGTTTTCACCTACCTGGGAATCCCCATCTCCTATGACGATAGAATGAATAATCTTTAGTGTTTTCACCTGCCTGGGAATACCCATCTCCCATGACCATGGAATGAATGATCTTTAGTGTTTTCACCTGCCTGGGAATCCCTGTCCCCCTTGACCATGGAATGAATGATCTTTAGTGTTTTCAGCTGTCTGGGAATCCCCATCTCCCATAACCATGGAATGAATAATCTTTAGTGTTTTCACCTGCCTGGGAATCCCCGTCTCCCATAACCATGGAAAGGACAGGCAGACTGGGGGTAGGTAGTAGAACCATCAAACTCAGTTCTGTGAGGATGCAAAAAAATAAAAAATAGAGAGAGGAGAGAGAAACAACAGTAGCAGACTAATTATTAGTCCCTGTGGTGCACTGGAGGCAATGCTTACCTCTTGTTTCCATTCCCTATGGGCACTGGAGGCAATGCTTACCTCTTTTGTTTCCCAGTTATCAAATTGCACACTAAAGATTCAGGTAGTTAAATAACTTTAGAATCAAGACATGATGTTTTGAACAAAACTAAGTAATATTACCTTTTCTAAGAGTAGGAGATTGTTCACACTATCAAAAGCTCTACTTATGTCTGTGAAAAGGGAGCTAATGACATTTCTGTTTTCCATTACTATATCAACATTGCCAGTTTTAGTATAAATATCTGTCAATGTGTTATGTCCATTTCTGAAACCATGCTAAGCATCTCTTAATAAGCTATAATTATGTATGCATAGAAAAAGTTGCGCATAGATTGTCTTCTGAAACAAAATTGTGAATGTGAAAGTATAGAGATGGGACTGCATTTTTATGGGGAGGATATAACTTTTTAGGGATGGTGATAACTAAGGAATATTTAAATTGCTTAGGGACTGTAGGTGTAAAAATTGAGAGAGTAAATATTGCAATAAATTGGTTTGGCTATGAGCATGCTGCTATATGGAAAAATACAGGATTTTGTTATCAGGATTTGAGTTGTGTTTGAGTTTTTATAATAGTTCTCAGTCTGTTTTAGAAGTTATTTTTCAAAAGTAGAAGGTTGGGGAAGGTGTAGATGTGTAGGCTGAAGCTGTGTTTATGCAAGAGTTGTGAAGTTATGGTTTGTAGAAGTGTGCTGGCTAGATCCTATTAGGAGATGATCTGGCTGTAAGTATTACAAAAACTTACAGCCAGATCGAGGCTAATAAGATCTAACCAGCACTGCAAACTATAATTCAAGGCCAGTTCTGTGCCAAGTACATATCATATGGGACTAGTGACCCTATCTGAAAGATTTAAATGCAGTTACAGCTTGCTTTACCTACAGAGAGAGCAGTACTGCATTATTCTCAAATGTTTCTTTATGAAAAGCTCACATAATGTAAACATACATCTTAAAAGATTTTACTTTGGTGGAGGGACATCAGCTGAATATAGATGCATAATACACATGTACGGTTCCAGATAAAATCCTAAGGTCGATAGTGTTTATACTCTGAACATTGAGACTGAAAGTACAAATATGAGGAAGCAACACTGGGTCTGAGTATATAGAATATCACAGTACCCCCTTACTTCAATCAGCAGCAATTTCTCTATTGCAGAGTTGACATAGATAAGTAGCATGTCATGGGGAAGACTGTGAATCCCTCCTCCCAATGCAAAAACACTTTAATTGCATTACATCACATTTTCACAATTGTTCTATTTCTTTGCACTTTACAGGGCTTATACATTTGCTAAGGAAGGACTAACGCTCAAATTACTGCACTGAAGATCTTAACTCTGAAAACAAAATCCTGAGAGCTAAAACAAAAAGAACTCAAAAGACTGTAACTAAAACCCTGACATTAAACTTAATGAATGCACAAAGACAAATATAAAAATGAACTTAATGCAAAAATTAAAATAATGCCTAGAATGCATTATTTCCTCTTTCACAGAACTGTGCAGTCTTATATGCCCGTAGATAAGTAGGCAATCTGTCTACAGACCATTACAAACCAAAGCTAATAACTTATATTCTGAAGTTCCCTCCAGGTTAAAGAGAACAATGCAAAATACATTAGGGGAGAATTTAGGGGTGCCCATCCAATTACCTAGGTTTATGTTGAAAGTGGCAAGGGTGCTACTCTACTCAACATATAGAGGAAGTTTGTTACAGAGTTGAGAAATTCAATGGGCTATGACTCTATCACGACATGTCTTATTATCTGCTGATGAAGGTTTAGTTCATTTAACTTGGTGTTTGAGGAACAATTGGTTGTGTGAGGGAAATCAAGATTATAAGAGAGTCATGGCCCAAAAGTCTAGGTACACATCCCCATGAAAAGAATAAATAAAAGAAACTGAGTATATAGAGGGGTATGTAAGTCTGTCCTGATAACTAAGATTTTTAAGGCCACTGTTCTTTTAAATTAGGAAACTGTGAAACAGATACTTGCCAAAATTATATTCAATAATGGGTCTGTTGAGATAAGATTAAAGGGAAATTAAGGTTTCTTTGGATCTAGAGAAGATACATTTGGGAATAAGATGAGCCAGGCAAGAAGGCTTTTGTAACCACCGGGGAGATATCTTGCTCAAAACATAAAAGATTACCAACAAGATTGACTAGGTTGTTTTACCACAGTGTCTGACTGGAGTGGTGGGTCAAATGGATGACTTGGGAAATGTTTTGTTTACCAAAATTAACTATGTACTGCATTTTCCTCATGTTTAATCTAAGAACATTCTTCTTGTACCATTTCTTAACCAGAGTCAGTGGAAGGCTGAATAACAACTCCCAATTTACAGCTGTTGCAAACTTTGATAAGCACAATGCTGGAATGTTTCCTTAAAGGTCTAAGAAGTTGATCCCTTATGGGAGAGAGTCACAACACTAATCATTGTAGTACACCACTGGTAACTTGTTTGTTTTCAAAAGTGGCACGTGCAGTTCTAACCACCTGGATTCAGTCAGACAACCATTTAGTTATCTGAAAGTCTGTGAACAATGCCTGGATAGGGAATAGTGTCAAAGCCTTGGACAGATCAAGGAATCCTGTAATTATTGCATATGTCCAGGTTAATGAGGTTTGAGAGTATACATTTCATAGCTTTACATACAAGGCTAGTGAGACTATTGGATCTATAGTTACCAGAGTCTGTTGTTGGGTAGTCCTCGTGCAATTGCTTTATTATGGCTGTTTTCCAGGTTTCAGGAACATAACCAGCAGAGAGGTTTAGAATGAAGAAGTTAAGTTAGGGATAAGATAGGCCATATTTGTCACTGATAATCAGGCAACCTGGTATGTTACTATGGCTCATGGATGAGGTGTTATTAGCTTTTAATAAGGCTGACAGGACTTGTTCCATAGTAATTAAAGGGGGTTGTTCTGACTGTGGAATATGTGGAATAGCTATAACTGTGGATGGAGCAAACTTTGCAGTAAATTTGTCAACTAGGTTATTAGCTATTTCCTTTGAGTCAGAGTGAGCAGTATTATTGTGGATGAGTTCTGAAGACTGTTGCATGCCTATTGTTTGCCTTCCTAATTTAGTTTAAGAAAGATTTGTAACAAAATAATCCCAGAAGGTGACAATGGAATGTAGAAGAATGCATTTATCACTCAGCAATAACTTTATTGAACTAGTTAAGCGCTTCCGTCCCTTTAATTTTGGAACTTCATCAGAACTAGTTAACAATAAGAAAATTCCATTTAAATAGGAAAAAGCAGCATCACATGACAAATTACAACCAATAAAAAATAAAAACTTATTAACACAATGAAAACCAATTAAAACCAATATTCCAATACTTTAAAATGCTTGGGTTTTAAGATAGGATTAATGGAGCAAGTACCATTCAAACCTGGATACCTTGAGGCATCTAAAATAAGTTGCAATTTCAACTCACAGGCTTCTAAATGACTATTCATAATCCAATTCTGTGGATCCCATTTCACTTGCTCAATGACACAAAAAACAAATGTATGAGTTTCATGATCAACAATATGCTAATACAAAGCATTCATGATTTTACTTTTTTTAATATCCAATAAATGTTCATAAATTTGGTCCTTAAATTTTCTCAAAGTCTTACCAACATAATATGCTGGACATACTAAACACTGGGCTAAAGAAACAACATTTTTAGTACAACAATTAAAATATCCAGTAATATCATAACTTTTACCTCTAATTTCAAAACTATCACACATATAATGTTAGGACAAATAAACCAACAAACACATTTAACATTGCCTTGTTTGAAATTATTAATAGGCTTCACCCTAGACTCAAAAGAATTTTTAAAAGATTTGTAGTAATGTTTTGGATTTAGTGGCAATTTCAAGTTCATATTCAGGTCTAAGCTTCCTACTGGCTACATTAAACTCTTTATAACTTTGCTTAACTGTACTCTTAAGTAGAATGAGACTTCTTATAAGCATTAAATAATTTATTTCCATTGTTATATACTTTGATTTATATGGGTAGTCCATCACAGGTTTTGTTTTTAAATTTCTCATTATATTTGGTGCAGCTAGGGACTGCCTTATCAATACAACTAATTTAGTGGGAGTAGAAATTGAAGGCATATACAGCAAGTGTATCTCTGTATCAATTGCAGAAGGATTATAGTGGAATTGATTATAAGTCCCTAAACACAGATATATTTCCAGGGGATGTTCTAGTTTTAAAGGAATAGCCCAATTATTTATGGTTTGATTTTACAAGCGGAAATGATATATATAGAGAGATGTGCAAAAAAGGACATTATTTGTGAGGATACAGTCAAGGTTATTGAGGCCCATTGTAGAATGGCTAACTATCTGTACAAAGACGTTAGCATTTATAATTTTAAAGCATTGGGCATGCTGACAATTGGTAGTGTAAGTCAGCCTGTTTATTATGGACAGTTAAAGTCCCCTAGTAGAAAGGTGTTGATTTTAATGGAGATTTCAGCTTAGGTAGTACAAAAAAATAGCTATCATACTCAGAAGGGGATTAGCTTGCTATATATTAATAATTAATGTTGTTTAGATTTATTTGGACATCTTGGAGTTCAAATTTGGTGTCCTGCAAATTTGTCATGTGGTGATGATATCCTTGTCAAATACTGATACCCCTCCCCCCACAGTTGTGAGTAGGTCTGAATTACAAAATTAAGTAGTAGGGAATTACATACCCACAAGTCTGATTCACCTCATATAAAAGCCATGAAAAGACTTATCATGAAACTAACCACTCAGGACATAGGAAACCTCCAAACAATGGATCCGTCTCAGTTTGGATTGGTCAAGGATCGGTGATGCTTATTTGATCTGGTTGAGGCTCTGAGATAAATCACTGAGGACTCAAGTCACTAAATAATGACAGACAACTGAGATTCAGATTCCATGCCTTTTGAAAAAACTTATTCTACTAACTTTCTATATTTACACAGTCAATATTTAAAACTGTCCTTATTTTTGGACCTTTGTCTTTTAATTTGGGCTTTGCCCAGATTTCTTGCACCTAGAGGTTAAGAGGTGTGCTGACAGCATACCTCCATGTGACCAAGGCTTTTGACACAATTCCCACTCAGGTATAGTAGGAAAGTTAAATAAACTGTGAATAAATCTCTATGTCACCTGCTGGATTTCCAGATGGCTCACAGATAGGATGCAAGACATCAAAATAGGGAAAGTTACTTCCTACAGTCACCAGTGGAGTCCCTGGAGTACTGTGTTCTCTCCTGTTTGGCATCTACTTTCTAAAGTAAAAGCCAATACCAAAGGGCTCTGGCTGACTGAATTTACAGATGACTACAAGTTAGGAGCAGCCATTGAATGCCCAGATTACTTACCAATCCTGTAGGAAGGTTTGTCCTAAATAAATAACTGGTGTCAAGACTGAAACTAGATGCCAAAAAATGCATTATCATATCCTTTGAGAAGTCCTCTATCCCACAAAACTACCACATTAACAATACACCTGTAAGAGCTGACCGAGTTGTTCGGGATTTGGGAATGTATGTAGACAGTGACCTAACTTTTGATCAACATGTGTCCATTATTGTAAGAAAGTCCTTCTATCTTGCACAACTTATAAACAAAGGGATTGTGTTTAGATCTAAGGATGTCTTTGGCCCCCTTTACTCATCCCTCATTAGGCCACTCATTGAATATAATGTCCCCTTTGGCATGTATCTGTCCAGAGACATGCAACAACTGGAACACCCAGAGAGATTCCTTACTAAAAGGACACAAGGTCTAAATAACATGTACTACACGGACTGACTCATAGCCCTTTCATTATAGGTTCATAGGTGTTTATTAGGTTAATGACCACAAGGACCATTTTAAGCCTAGACTTGGATCAGAAATCTCTGACAAGTTTAGTAGGGGCTTGGAGATGAAGCATTTACAAGCAGGGTCCTGGGAGATGAACTATTTACAGGTTGCCTATGTTCATTAGAGACATAGGTGTCAAACCATGAATGATACCCAGTACCCTACAGACTGCTAAGGGGTGACCTGTGTCTGGCACACAAAGCATTCTCCAACCCAGTACAGATGGATTTACTGCACATCAATAAGTCAAATGGCATCAGAAACACTTAGTCTTGGGATCTAAACCTCTTCTGCAACATCAGCAGAACAGTTTGGAAGAACAGGTATGTCTCATAGAGGATACCTCTGCTCTGGAACAGACTCCAAATTCACATAAAACAAAGTTCATCCCTGTCCATATTCAACAGCTTGGATCCATGGATGGGAAACAAAAGATTTAACCCAGAAATGTGCTCTGAACTACTAATAGACAGAGTCAGCTCCTAAATGCTTTGTCCCATGCATGGGTCCCATACTCCTCAATCTCTTCGAGCAAGAAATCTGGACAAACCTATAAATAAAAGTGGGACAAAGGACCAAAAATAGGGACAATTCTGAAATATTGTTTTTACAAACATAGAAACTTGATAAAATAACAGGTTATGCATTATCATGAATTTTCTGAAGGGTATGAAGTCTGAAAATCAAATTTCTGTCATTATTTTCTAGTCCCAGTCTTTTAATTATTTGCCACTAATTTTTCAAAAAACACAATTTTATGAAAAATGGACCAAAAATAAGAGGCAAAAATCTGGACAATCTGTAAAAATCTGTACAGTTGAGCGGTATGATGGGTCCCCTCAAGTTATTTATAATATAATAACAGTTATTTACATTAGAGGTAATATATAATTATTGACCATTGGGGGGTAAGGCCAATCTCTAACCATATGTGATAGGTTAATTCAAATACAAAAAGGAAACTTGGCTAGGCTTGAAGTGGTTCACAAGGGCAGCTAGTCTAGTACTTACATTTAAACTTATGAAGACATAACAGCCACTAAACTTGGAAATGGAGGAAAGGTTTTCATTATTTTGAAACCACATCTCTTTAACTACACATATATGAATTATTTCAAGAAGGAGGAGCACCTCAAGTTTAGCATTTTTTTCTAGACCCTTGGCATTTTCTAGAGTTACTTTAGTGTGTTCCAAATTATAATTTACTAGGTTACTAAAATGAATTGTAGAGTAGATGGAATCTGCCTAAAATGGCACTATGGCAGCAACACAGGCTTTAGCCAGAATGCAGAAGCCTTGGTAAGAAAGGTGCAGACCATCCCTGTCAAAGTGAAAAGGCTTGCCAGTCATCTTATCCAAAGTTAACATGAACTAGATCTCCCTAGAGTGATATCAGCTACCTAGCAACTAGCAAAGCCAATTATCTTGTATATGAATCTTGGCATCATTCTGGTTGATGCCAGAACACCACTCACATCATTCTGCATGTCCCTTTGGATAGAGTGCCTAAGATCATCAGGACGGAGGTTGCCTGTAAGAGCTTTTATTATGTCCTGGATCAATACAGACAGCAAACTGTCACCTTATTCTTATCTGGCCTGGGGAGCATGGTGTCCATATGTCTAACAATAAAGTCACTTTTTAATAGAACAGTACCGTGTGTAAATGCAGTTGTAGTGGGACTTAAGGCCTTGAAGTCTGCATCCTTATGGCACTTGGAGGTATATTCTCTGGATGTGGATGTGCAAGGTAATGTGGGTGTGATGCTGAAGGAACTAATGGCTAATGAGTCTAAGTGCTTAGCCTGGCAAATGTAGGCAGTATTTTCTTAAAAACGTCAAGTAAGTTGGTTTAGTGGAGGTTGGAGATGCTCTGTGCTGAGTGTGTGTCTTTGTGATTCTGTGTCTGTGCGCATGTGTGTGTGCATCTGTGTATGTGTCTGTCTGTCTGTCTGCCTGTCGATCTGTCATTGTTAGGTATATCTGTGTGTTGTGTTTAATAAATATGATCTCAGGTGAGAAGGTGGCTTCTAAGTTCAGTAAATGCTCACACCTCTCACATACTGAATCAGCCAGAAAACACCTAGTGCTATCATGCTGGTTACAAAATGCACAAAAACTGAGACTCTAAGTGCAAATCAAGGGGTATGAGAAAGGCTAGCTTAATAACTTACTGTTGGTATAAAAAAGAGTGATAATATTGGATGTGGTTAAAAGATTCATGAATATATGATGTAACAACTGTAGCATTCATAGAATGTAAAAGTGACAAAAACAAAAAGGGAAACAGTAACAAATGACAAATTTAAGTCAGGCAGGCTTATTCAGTAGGCTAATATGATTTTTACCTAACTAGTAACATCAACAAACAGCAGGCAGACTAACCCAATCTGGGTGCAGTAACTGTAGGACAATTAGTCTAAATAAATAGTACCAAGTGAAGGAATTGTAAAGCAAATAGTTTAAATGCTGTATCTGTTAAGCAGTCAGACAAGTAATATATGTATATAAAATAGGTAATCCAGCATTGTCTAATGCGAACACTCACACCTCAATGCCAAACTGTTCTGCATCAAAATCAGACAAAACCACTTACTTTCCCCAAGTGAACTTCTTTTCAACATCCTACACACTTATCCAAAGATCCACTTGACTAAATAGCCACTGTGTGTGTTTCTCTCTAAAGATATATGTGTAAGTACATATGCATGTGTGTGTGTATAAACAGCAGGAAAAATATAGCCAAGCTAGGGTTTTCACAAAGTAATACATTAACTTGAAACTGTGTTTCAGTAGTTTCAGCTGTATGACGTCTGAATGTCCATGACTTTTACTTTTTAAAGTTTTTAAGGGGTCTTTTGCAGATATCCCAAGGGGGCTGTATTTCAGGAGGTTAAATATATCATAGAGTGAAAACTCTAGCTTGCCCGTTTTTTTTTTTTTTTTTTTTTGCAGTTTTTTTTTTTTTTGCAGTTTTTACTGAATGGTTTGTCTGTGTGACCTTTCTATCTATCCCTCTCTCTCTCTCTTTATATATATATATATATATATATATATATATATATATATATATGGTTCCGAAATGACACTTACCCATAACCCGTTTCATCAAGACGAGAAAACTGACAGCACCATAACACCAACGTCCCGGAACACAGACTATTCACTCCAGGTAAGTAACTACTCAACCATCCTGTTGAACTTTGCCCCTTACCCCCACAGTAGTGCAATCTTGGAGTTGGTATATTTAGTTATGGGGGGTGTGGGAGGCCCAACCCCCCACATGGGGTGGGTTTGGTTTTCTTCCATTTAGGTGTTTGTTTCTGATGGCAAAGCAGTTACTTACCTGGAGTGCGTGGTCGGTGTTCTGGCACGTCAGTGTTGCGGTGCTGTCAGTCTTCCTATCTAGGTGAAATGGGTTTCGGGTAAGTGGCATTTTGTAAATCTAAAGTAGACTCATATATATCTATATCTATATATCTATATTTATATATCTATGTATCTCTCTCTCTCTCTCTATATATATATATATATATATATATAAAGTGTGTGTGTGTGTATACACACACACACACACACACACATCTGGATATATAGATATAGAAATGCATGAGAGAGAGAGAAGATACAATGTAATGTGAACTCTCACACACACACACACACACATATTATCATTAACATCGGGGTTGACTGACTGAGAGAAACTGAAGAAAGGAGTGGGAGATGGGCAGCGTTTTGATTTTTTTAAGGGCTTGTTGCTCCAAGACCACTGACCCAAATTAACATGGACGGCTGTGTCCAAAGATGACACAACAGTTCAGCAACTTCAGTGGTGAAGTTGGATTTATCAAAACTGTTTCAACAAAAAAAAAGTATTTGAAAGCTAATATCATCAAAGAATAATTCTTTCAGTGAGCACCAGATGAAAGTCAAAATTCTGACTGCTATTTTTCTTTCTTGCTTTTTTTAACTGGTGGAAGCTAGATATACTGAATATTTTGAAAAGAGGGAATATCAAAGACTGATGTGAGGAAGAAATAAAATCAAAAATGGACTATAGTGCACCTTTTTTGAGTAATGATTTATACCTGCTGAATTCAAGTAAAATTTCTCTTTAAAAAAATCTTTAAAGATCAAAGACATAAGCTTTAAGCTGAGCATTTAAAGACGGTAAAAGCAAAGTCATATTTTTAGTGTTCCCTACCTTGTCCTGAACTTAAAAGTTGCTGACAGTACTCAGCATTTGGAATGAAGTAAGTGTGCTGAGATGTTGTTTTTTCCTTAAAACCCTGATAGGCACTCTGTTGAAATGTTGGTACCTGAAATGCCAAGTGCCAACAAGCCAAAAAAAAAAAAAAGGAATGAAATCCCAGAAAAAGAGTAAATATTGAAGATCACTTTTCTCCTTCAAACTTCTTTTTTTTCAGAGGACAAGCTTCCCTGCACCCAAATGTAGGGGGCAAGCCCCTCACCCCACAAACTTGTATATACCAACTCTGAGATCATCATACTTATGAGAAAATGGAATATTCCGAGATATGGCCATGTCGGACTTAATATATGTAACTCTGTTTTTTTTTTAGCCATTCAGTCTCCATGTTTTAGGATTCACTCTAGCAGGTCCCAATATTTCAGTGGTTAGCACCCGGGCACTTAATGACAATTTTAACATAATTACAGTGTACGGTATACAAACGCATATCTATCTATCTGTGTCTGTTTTATCTGCTAGCTATCTCTGTATCTATCTCTGTTTTATCTTTGTACAAGTTTTATTTTCCTCAAAGCTGACTTTGCTGTGGTTTGATTTTCCTGCATTACTAGTCTGAGTGTTTTCTGTCTCTGCACTGCAGTTATCTGAAGAAAACGTGAAACCTAAAGAACATTTTGATGTTTCTCAAAGTTACTACAGTCTTAGAATTATAGGATCAGAGCAGGTGGTCTAGCTTCAAAAAAAAAAATTATTGAAAAGGTGAAGCTCTGTAACAGAGATACAAGTACGTAAAAACATAGTTATTTTTCCTGATTTTAAAAAATATCAGTGAATGACATTAAACAATTATTAGAGGTGCGTTCAATTAAATAAGAGATGCTGCAACACAAATAAACAACAGCAAACAACAGCTTGGACATCACCAGTGTTCAGTGACTGCAAAATTAAAAGCATGTCAATTTCAGAGATGTAGCATATGAAATAAATCAGGCTTACATACAAAAACATTCAACGAAGTCACAAACTGTACAGGAAATCAATAGTCTCGCAGCAGTGAATGCACTTAAAAAGCTACTCTAAATCACCACCTCATTTCAGTAGAAATAATTGTACCAGTATTATAATGAAGGCTGAATTTGCAGCATCATCTACATCTTCATGTAGCATTATGATATACAGAAAAGATAAGGGCTGGGATTCAGAAAAAATAATTATACAGCCAAATAAAGACAAAATGTAACAGCTAAATTAGCACAATGCAGCCCAGAGATGATTAACTTTTTACTAGGAGCAGAACTAAGTGATAGAGATAAACTAATGAGAGATTTCACTGTTGAAAATTCCACGGGTTACGTAATGGCCAGCACTGTACTACATTAGTCATGTGACCCATTGTGCTCAGTTGCATGCATGAGACATTGTGCATTCACACATGCATCAATGCTCCTCTAGGAGTACAGCTGAAGGCTCTGATAAGGGATCCATAGCAAAAATCCTACTTATTTATTGATACAACTTAAAATGGATATATAGTACAGACAGAAAAAAGGAAAAGCAAGCAGAGGAACACAGAAGGACACGAGGAAGGGAAGACTGTGATGAAGGTTTGGAATGAAAGGTATATTTATTTTGCTTTTATTTATTTATTTTTGGGTGGACTAAGCATGTAAGGGGAAGGTGTCAAAAGGAAACAAGGGTAGGTCTGATATCAGGGGCAGACAAACACAAAACACAGGCAGAGACCAACAGGAAAGGCGCTGACACAAATGGGGGTAACAGAGGAGAGAAACAGACAGCAGGAGAACAATTGGTGATGGTGAGGACTGGATCTAAGAGTGGGTAAGGAAATGAAAAGCTAGGAAAGGTAACAACAAGATGGGGGATAGAATGGAGTGACAGCAGACTGCTGCACTGCCTGGTATTGTACCCAGCCACAGGTTATCTACCTCCTTAAACGCAGTCATGTCTGGACCTAGTCACTGCTGGCTTGCTGGTCAAGGCTAGAGAGTCGTGCATCTTTTCCAGTTACCCAAGGACATTATCCAGGTGACTAATGCAGATGTTAAGCCACCTGTTCACTAAGGCTATCACTAGGCATCCAATCCATGATGCATAACATATTGTGACCACACCCCCCCAGCCTGCCAACCCCTAATGAATAACACACTGTGACACACCAGTGATGCCCCCAGATGAGAAGCCTATAACACCAGCATGGACAGACCACCGGAGGTAACTAAGGAACCGTGCAATTTACCTTCTGTTGGATGACCTATGCCACTCTGCAAAAAGGCTGGCCTAGAATCAGCTAAAGACCCAGCAGACAATGGCAAGGCAGGTGAATGGTGACATGGTTGCTGCAACACCACATAAACAGCTATGGCAGACATTGCATACAATATGAATATAAATAGAGAACAACAAAACCACAAGCAGCAGGTAACATATAAAACAGGACAGTGATAAGAGAGAGACATTGTGTCTGAGACAAAAGCAAAAAGAATTACCATTACTGCGTACCACACTATGTGGCACAACAGTTCTAGGAGTAGTAAAATGCTGTTAACTATGCAATGGCAATATATATATATAGACAGATATAGCTATCTATCCATCTATACGTCTGCCTATACTGCCAGACCAAAAGTAATTAAACTAGGCAGTATTCACATTGGTCAAGATTATATACATCCTAAGCAGTTCTTCAATGTCAATGTCATGTGAATGTTGCATGCATTGGAAAGAATGACTGCAAGGGCAATAAAAGCAGATTTGGTCTACTAGACAGAGCCCTGCGTGCATCATAGTGACCATGCCATGGTGACACAATTTCATAAACATAGGCCACCACACCAGGTCAAAGTAATATAACATGAAATAGGGTAGTTTCCAGTAAATTATTTGTAGTAGCCTCTCTGCAGCATGCCCATTGTATGCCAGCTATTGCTGACACTGGCAGAGGGCTTTAAATGTACACTGGAAGAACAATGCTACTCTGGAAGAGCATTGAGTTGGGTATGCAAGGAAGGTACAGCTATGGACATGGGAATTCAGGGAGGCAGTCACTCGGGTGTGACATAGACTATGATGTCTGGCATGGCTGTATAATACCTTCAGGCCAGTCATGATTATCATGCCATTAATGGCACTGTTCAGACTGTGGTAGAATAGATAGCAGGACAGAGACTGAATTGCCAATATATGTGCTTTGTTAGACATATAATAGCAACATGCAATGTTTAAATTAAGCAGTAGCACTTAAAACATCACCATTACCACAGGTATCTAAAATATATGCAGCCACAGCAGCACTGGTATATTTATTTATCATTTGTTTACTAGGTTAGTCACACTAGGCGAGTGGTGTCAATTCAAGTGAGACCCGAGGAGGTAGTATTTATACTAACTATGGAAAATTTGACCAGGACGCTGAAGAAATCCCCCTACTTATTTTGCAGGAAAGGAAACAAAATATGCCATAATTAATAAGAAAATTAATAGAAGTTTGTGTTAATACTGCAAATAAGGATGTAAGGATGTACGATGTTATAGATGCACAAATAAGTTTTATGAATAAAGACCACAGCCCCAAGCATTCTGAGTTTGTACTTCCTGTAGGCAGTCTGCTGAGTGGCTACAGGAAGAGTTGATGAGATATGTGGAAAGTAGTGATGATGTACAGATTACTGCTGTAAGTGAAAGGGGTTATCTGATAAGAAATTGTCGCATTTAGTCTTGGAAGGTGAATTAGCAGATGAGGAGTCTGTCTCTTGAAAACAGGTGATGGAGTAGTGTGAAGCAGAGATAATGGTATCTGAGAGGGCAGAAATGCATTTTTAAGGAGCTGATGTCCCACTTTAGCAGTTATACTATACAAAATGTGCATAAAAGGACTTGTGAAGATTTAGTTTAGCCGAACTCTGAAATTATAAAACTGAAATCAGACAATGTAAGTATTTCCCAGCCTAAAAGCTGTGTACAAATTGCTTGGCAAGGATAGGATATGCTTTTTCCTACTATAGGCACAAGAAATCATTTTCTGGTTATCCATATTGTGAAAAATGTAGACACACTATAAGCTGGTACATTATCTTGGATAATATTGTAGTCTAGTTAGTTTTTACAGTATCAGATGTCAGAGCTTTCATCCTTGTGGATAAAAGACTTTTTGTGAAATTACGGTGGTATGGCGGTAGCATTGTTACCTCACAGCAAGAGGTTCTCCCATTCAATTCCCAGCTTGTCTTGGGAGTGCCTTCTGTGTGGAGTCTGCATGTTCTCCCCGCGGTTGGGTAGCGTTTGAAAGACATGCATGCGTAAATGGGCGTGCCTTCATTGAAGGTTGGGCATCAAGCTGGCACTTCGGAGTTTCGTAAAAAATCTACTGCCAATCATTAGTGGACCGGAGTTCCGCTGTGGTGACCCCTTACCGGGAAAAAGCCAAAAGACAAACAAACTTTCAAAAATGTGGTACTGCCAACCGTTTCCTTGCTGCCTCTATTACCAAGAAACTCTGCTTACCTTGTACTGAGCATCAGTTCAAGGAATTAACCTTAATTAAAAAAAAAGACTGGAATACAATTTAGAATCTATGACATAGAAAGTTAATGTCTATTTTACACAGTTGTCTCAAAATGTATTTGTAAATTATATGATAAAAGTAAACTTTGCAGTGGATCCTGGAAGGCCTGGATTAAACTGAAAGAATGTGATGGTAAACTTCTCCATATTCCCAGTACTGTAGAAATTAATAGTAAAAAAAATCAATGCATAGAGGTCAGTCAAAATGTTATTGTGGTACAGATGCACACTTAGTATAGCAACATGAAAAGAAAAAGTGCATTTGGAGAAGCTGGTCATTCTAAACCATCATGTAAAATGTATTGTTGTATAGGTCTATAAGATGGACATTTCAGGTCTGATTGCCTTTCTGTTCGTAATTCAGAAAGAAAATAAGAGTTTTTAACTGTTCACACTGATAGTAATACTAAAGATTAAAATAGCACAGATATTATTGTTTATCCCAATATGAAAGGGGAGGATAGTGATAGAGAGGTGACTGCAGTTAGCTATGCTGACTTAGTGGAAGAGGAAAAAAAATCCATAACAGAGGAAAACAATGCATGGGATATTGACTATGATGGTCAAACAGATATGGAAGTAAAAAGTAATACTGTAGATAACAGTCAATAAAAAGACAGGAAGGAAAAGAAAATGCCAAAAAAAAGGGACGGGGTAGTATAAGCACATGTTCCTTTAATGTTCATGGTATTATGAATGAAGTAACAAGACTGACTCAATTTTGCAAACACTTTAATGCTGATATATATACTCTGCCAGTCGGATGTCCGGATTTTACTTCTCATAAAGGGCAGCTATAAACTTTGAGATGGGAATCTAGTGCAGAGTTTTGGGGTAGATGTTTGTTGTCAAATAGCACATTTATGCAAACTTGCTATTCAGGTTACGCACATAATATTTGTAATTCCAGGAAGAGTTTACAGTCTGTGATTGCAGTACTACAGGATATGACATATGTGTATTTGCTCTATAAACATATAAAGATGTGAGAAAGGGAGTCTTGTTTGAAAATCTAAAGTGATATGTCACAGTTAATATGGAATTGGGATGTGAACTGTAATGTAAGGAAGAGTAAAGGAAAATAGCTAAGGGCATACAAACATTTAATGAACTTCTTATATTTGGACAATTAGTCCTATGTCCCACTGTAGGGCACTTATAGAAGGGGAGCATTCAGGATGGAAATACATTTCAATTTTGCCTCTGAGATTTCAATTACATAATAATATTTTAAAAAGTAAATAAGATATGATTGATCATGTTGCCATATGGCCTGAATGAATAAACATCTGAACAAAATTAGTCATAGGAAGGGAAAAAAATAAATGGTATGGTATTTGAAACTGACAGAATGAAACAAGATAATGGATTATTGTGAAAAGATCACTTCAAAGTGAAAGATTTTTATGATAATTGAACACATTAGTGGTTAGTATTAAAAATAAAACATGTAAAGGTATATTGTGAAATTGAAGAAGTGCCATGTAAGAAAGTATACAAGGAAAAGTTGTATGTGAAGGCTTGATAAAGTTAATAGTTAAGCATAAATGTAAGAGGAAAGATTCTTGGAATTGGAATCAACTACATTAAATAACATAGACTTTAAAACTGTCTTTAAGATTTTACAGCAGAAAGAATGAATATATGTCTATGTAAAATATAATGATGGCATTTTTAGTATTAAGTGAACACAAATAAACAATACTGGGGGTAATTCAATAAGCCCTACATGGAGCAATTCTCCATGTAGGAATAGTGCTGCAGCCTGAACACAAAGTCTGGAGGCCGAGCGATCGAGGAAACAAGGCTGGGGGCGTGCACGAGCCTCCCAGCACTGTTCGGACATGGAGGTGACTGTATAATGCAAATCACCTCATTTGCTGGTGAAAACCATGCAAATGAGGTAAATTTGCAATCCAGGAAGTAGACGGGTATCCATGTAGGAGCCGTGTCTGCAGGAGAAATGTATGCGGTTACTAACCATGTACCGGAATGTAAAAATAAAAAAGGGGCCATGGCAACTCAAATAAAAGCATGTATTAGGTGCAGTAGGCATGCCAATGGCCAAAACTATGGCCATTGGCATTTAAAAGTGATGCAATTAATGAAAAATCAAAGGTATTTTTTTAACACATATGACACGTTTAAGTGGTGCGCAGCAACAGGCAAACATAATAGATCATAAAATAAAAATTATAATAGTAAAATAAGATATATAAACTATATTGAAGTTCCCCTTTATACTGGCTAGTTGGCAGAGTCATACAATGGCAGGTTATAGTGGTTGATAAGGACATAGACTCTGGAGTAGTGCAGTAACTAGGGTATACGGAATTAGGTGTATATAAATGAGCTAAGTTTATTGAATAGCAAAATAAGCCACCGTGTCTGCAGGTATCTAACTGTGTAAGGGCTACAATGTGGTAGTGTAGGCAAAAGAGGCAGCTGACATGAAAAGGGGGGGTGTCACAGTTTGTGAAAGCACATGTAGCTCAGCGGCTCCTGTTTGCACAGCTAAGTGGGAGGGGTTTGTCTGACGCTGCTAAGATGTGCTTAGCTGGTTAAAAAAATGCTGAGCGTGCTTGTGTACAGGGGAGAAACCTTTCTGCTCAGCAATGTTTACACTAGCTCCACAGGTTTGTGCAGATCGCTGAGAGGCTTAGAAGGGGAGGAAATTGAAAAAAATAAATAAATAAAAGGAAATAGCTGAGAAAGGGCAATCAACTTTAAATGATTAATAAGCCCTCTGCCACTCACAGTGGGCCATTAAAACCCACCAATAATGTAGCTGGCAGGTGGAATATATTATAGTCAGCCAATCACACAGGCTGCATCTGCAGCACGCTAGTATAAAGTATGCAGACGCCCTTCAATCTGATTTTCCCCACATACTCTGCACCACTGGAGTACACACTTGGGAATTTTAACTGATAAAATGAGAGGGGCTGCTGCTGCTGCTTTGCTACATCTCTATGTGCTACAGGCTGAGGGCAGTGATGAGGATGATGCTGACAATTGGCCCAAACTGAAGAGGAGAAGAGTGTTCAGGCCCAGGGTAATGTTTTAGGGGCTACATGAGCTGGAAATAGTAGAGCGCTACAGGGTAGGCAGGGACATACTACAGCAACTCACCAAACTCTGCCAGCCTCACCTCAGACCCAGAGCCAACAGAGGGGAACCCATCCTAGTTGAAACAAAGGTATGTGTAGCCTTAAGAATACTAGCTACAGGTACTTTCCAAAGACCTACTGGGGACATCATGGGGGTCTCACAGGCATCTGCATCCAGGGTACTCCACCAGTTCCTGAATGTCATGGTAAGACATGCCAGTTAGCAAATTTATTTCCCCAGTACTACGAGTAGAGGACCAGCAATATGCATCTTTTCCACTGTGTAGCAAACTACCTAGAGGTACTGGGTGCCATAGACTGCACTCTTGTGCACATCAGCTGTAGCTGTGTGCTCCACGAACTCAACGAGGAATTAAACCCACAGCTAGGACAGCTGTTTAATCATAGTCTTACCTCTGGATACGTGCCCAGGGAGTGGCGCACTGCAACTGTGGTCCCACTTCACAAAGGCGGTGCCTCCACCGACCCTGGAAATTACCGGCCCATTAGCTTGACAAGCCTTATCTGAAAAGCCATGGAGAGGATCATAATGGACCTCATAAATAAAGACATAGGGAATTTGCAGACTTTGGATCCATCCCAGTTTGGCTTTGTCAAAGGCAGATCATGCCTTCTAAACTTGGTTGACTTTTTCGAAACAGTCACCAAAGCCATTGATGAGAGAAAGGCAGTCCATACAGCCTACCTCGATATGGCGAAGGCCTTTGATACAATACCCCACTCGGGTATCATTGAAAAACTCATCAGCTTAAATGTTAACCCATACATCACAAGATGGGTTGCAAACTGGCTGAGTGACAGAACCCACAGGGTCAGAGTTGCTGGCGCCATGTCAGACTCAAAGCCTGTCACAAGTGGTGTACCACAGGGCTCAGTCCTGGGCCCACTCTTGTTTGGCATCTACTTTTCCGAAGTACAAGCAAACACAGGAGGGTTATGGCTGACAAAGTTTGCAGATGACTGCAAACTGGCGGCCATAGTAGAAAACTCATCTGCCACAGATATCCTTCAGAAGGGTCTCACAGAAGCGGATAACTGGTGCCAGAGCCATGGCCTAAAGTTAAATGCCAAAAATGCATAGTCATACCCTTCGGGAAAAACAAGGTTACCCCTAGCTACCAAATAGGTGGCAATCCACTGAGTACAGAAGAAGTTATCAGGGACCTGGGGACCCAGGTTGATAGTAGTCTGTCATTCGACACCCATGTAGCTAAAGTAGTTAGGAAGACCTTCTACATTGCCCACCTTATCATGAAGGGATTCTCATCTAGATCAAGGGAGGTCATAGTCTCCCTATACTCATCACTCATCAGACCAATGATTGAGTACAATGCCCCATTCGCAATGTATCTGACCTGACACTTGCAGCAGCTGGAGAGGCCACAAAAGTTCCTCACCAAAAGGATAAAGGGTCTCAAACATCTGTCCTATGCTGCCCGACTGAAAGAACTCCAGCTCTATTCAGTCGCACCTTGCTCAGAGGTGACCTTTGCCTAACATACAAGGCCATGTCAAACCCAGATTTGATGAATATGCTTCACCTCAAAAATCTAGATCCGTCAGAGCCACAAGGGCGGAGACTTAAACCTCGACACGGCTATTAATAGGACGTGCTGGAGGGATAGATTCATCACCCAAAGACTCCCTATGCTGTGGAATAAAATCCCGGTATATGTGAGGCAGAGCACCTCGCTGGCCTTGTTCAAGAGAAATCTTGACCAATGGATGGGAGATCGCAGATATACCCCAGGGATTACCTCAGTGTCACTGCTCAACAGAGGCACAGCAAAATAATGGGTATAGTTCCCCATACTAAAGGGGTGGCGTAAGCCACAAAACTATGGGCTAGGCTTGTAAATGCCCTCGGGCAGATAGCCTAGTATGAACCTATGAACCTATGAACCTATCAAATCACCACCTGGTGAGGCGGGTAGAGTGTACATCAAGAGCAAAGGCTATCACTCCATCAACTGCCAGGACATGTGCAATCCCCAGGGCATTTTTATCAATGTGTGTGCTAGCAGCCCTGGCACTGATAATGACTTGCACATATGGCATGCCTCACTGCTGTACTAGGCATTTGCCAGGGGGGACATCCCGTACAGCCATCTAATGGGGTGCTGGTTACACACTGGAACTGTGGATGATGACACCCATCAGAAATGAACACACACCCACAGAAGAATGCCATAATGAGGCACATACACAAACTAGGACCATCGTAGAGCATGTGTTTGGGCTGCTCAAGTCATGGTTGTGCTGCCTTGACATATCTGGTGGAGCCCTGTAGTACTGTACAGCCACATGTGTACACAAACCCACAGCTGTCACAATCAAATTTCTAACTTGTTCCATGTCCACAATATGTAGGGGTCAGTGTTGCTATGTCTGTGCATGGTTAATACTGTCAGGAAGTAAACAGCACTTACTGTTGGCTGTTGTGGCTTAGTGGTCTAAGTACAGTAATGTGGTGGTTGACAGGGTTGGTGGTTAGAGACTGGCCATGCCAACTATTCTGCATGTCAGTTACACCTACGATAGGAGTTGTACACACTGTCCAGAAGTCAATATTTGTTACTGCAGGAAAGCTGGACAATGGAGGGACAGGGGGCCACACATATGGACAGTACACAGTACCTAGTAGAACAACAGGTTGTGACAAGTCAGTGTAGTGCCAGGTTATAAATGGCTGTCACGTTACTGTGTCAGTACTGACAACAAGTCAGTGGCACCATCCATACCCCTGGAATGACTTTGTGTCACAGAATGTACACATGTATGCCTCACATATCTGTTCTGCTCCTCATAACATTGTGTTTGCCTGCCAAACTATGTGCAAAACAATAAAGGTTGATGTGAAACATTAATGACAGACAGTTGGGAAGCAGATTTCATACCTATAAGAAAATGCAAGCTAATACAAAACGTTCTACCAACTGTCTATGCTTGGAAGAGTAATAGTAACACCCTGTCCCAATGTCTGGGCCTGTGTCTGACTGTTATATATGAGCCTGTCCATACGTCAGTCTGTAAGAGTTTGACAGCTGTAGCCTTATAATAGCAATGCAACACAAACTGTCTGAGGAACACAGCAGATGTAGGGGTGCATTGATGGACAACCTGCTAAACAGGTGAGGAGGGTAGAGTCTACTTCAACAGCAAGGGCTATCACTCCATCAACTGCCAGGTCATGTGCAATGCCCAGGGCATTATTATCAATGTGTGTGCTGGCAGCCCTGGCAGTTATCATGACTCTCACATATGGGACGCCTCACAGCTGTACCAGGCATTTGCCAGGGGGGAGCATCCCATATGGCCATCTAGTGGTGGATGCTGGTTATGCACTGAAACCGTGGATGATGACACCCATCAGAAATGTGCACATGTCCACTGAAGAATGCCATAATGAGGCACATGCACAAACTAGAAGCATCGTAGAGCATGTGTTTGGGTTGCTCCAGTCCCGGGTCCTCTGCCTTGACATATCTGGGAGGCCTGCAATACTCTCCAGCCACATGTGCAAACATGTTCATAGTATTTGCTATGCTACACAGTATGATCCTGTGGAAACAGCTGCAGCAGGAACATCATAGAGAAGGGGGACGCACATCCCCACATTTCCAAAGTCCCCAAAGGCACAGGGGGACTCGGAGGAGGAACACCCTCAGCCTGTCCCTGTAGACAGATGTGGGTGTGCCCAGTCCACCTGGCCTTGGCAAAGAGGCAATGCATAACACATATACTGGCACCCTAGGGACCCAGGGACTAACACCTCATTCCAACTTACGCACACAGTAAAAAGGATGCCACACACATCACACTACTTGTACCTTACCATGTATAGGCCGTGTACTGCGTGCATCCGACAGAGTCAGACCTGATGTGCTGTCCTCTCAACTGCTGCTGGCACAATGTAAGTCACTCTTATTAACAATAAATGAATGGGATAGTAGACTGTGATAGCATATGTATGGTATAGCTGCATGTATGCCTGGGAATGGAGTGGGTTACCAGGATAGCAGCAGACAATGGACAGCTATGTGGGGCAACAGAAACTCTCTCCTAAATACTGTCTGACCCAGAATATGCAGTAGACCCCAAGCCAGCAAAATCTACTGCACTATGTGAGGGACTTACAAACAGCGGGGCAAAGGACCAATGCATGGACATCAATGGTGGAGTCCTATACATAGCTCTAAACCTATAACAGCAAGAGATATGTGCAAAGCCATAAAGATATGTGGGACAAAGGCCCAAAAACAGGGACAAGTCTTAAATATTGCTGTTACAAACATAGAAAGTTGATAGAGTAACAGCTGTTCAGTAGCATGAATTATCTGAAGGGCAAGAAGTCTGAAACTCAACTGTCTGTCATTACTCTCTAACTTCAGTCTTTAATGATTTTACTATTATTTGCCACACAACCACAGTTTTATGAAAAATAGACCCCAAATATGAGCCAAACATCTAGACAATCTGTAAAGATGTGTACATTTGAGAGGTATGCCCCCTCCCCTCAACACACCCATGTTCACATAGAACTGCAGTAAAATTTATGTTTGTAAGGTGATAGCAGCAGGCCACACATTCCTAGGGCTGTCACAATCAACTTGATAACTTGTTCCATTTCTACAATATGCAGGGGTCAATGTGCTATGTATGTTTGTGGTTATTAGTGTCAGGAAGTAGACAGCACTTACTGGTGGCAGCTGTGGCTTAGTGCTCTAAGTAGAGTACTGCAGTTGTCAGGACCCATGGTTTGAGATTGCCTGTGGTAACTATTTTGCATGCCAGCTACACCAACGGTAGGAGTTGTACATACTGGCCAAAACTCAATATTTGTTACTGCAGGAAAGATGGACAATGGAGGGACAGGGAGACACACATACTGGACAGTACACGGGTCTGAGTAACATACACAGTGCCTAGTGGAATAGCAGGTTGTGACAAGTCAGTCGAGTGCCAGGATATAAAGGCTGCCACATTACTGTGTCAGTACTGACAACAAGTCAGTGGGCACCATCCATACCCCTGAAATGACAGGGTGTCACAGAATGCCCACATGTATGTCTCGTATATCTGTTCTGCTTGTCATAACATTGCATTTGTCTGCCAAACTATTTGCAAACCAATAAAGGTTGATGTGAAAACACCAATGAGAGAGAGTTGAGATGTAGCTGTCATACCCATACCAACTGTGTACATTTGGAATAGAAATATTAAGAGCCTGCCCCCATGTCTGGGCCTGTGTCTGACTGTTATACATGGGCCTGTTCAGATGTCTGTCTGTAAGAGTTTGAGAGCTATGGCCAACCTGTAGCCTTATAATAGTGCAACACAAGCCATCTGAGGACCACAGCAGACGTATGGGGCACAATGATGGACAACCTGCTAAACAGGTACAGTCAGAGGTGTGAAGTCTGCAATCCTGTGTGTGATGTTACATCTACCCCACTCACACCATAACTACAAATACATAGCAGCAACTGTGGACAAAGGTTGTGACTGGACTACAGAAGGACAAAGAGACACATATAAGGAGAAGGGGAACCACTGGCCAAATATAGAATGCACACACTACAACATATTGTGCTGTAACATAGTTTCTTGCAGTATATGAGGTCAGTAAACAAATGTCTGTAAGTGCTCTCTCACATTGCTCTATACTGATCTGCCACTGACATACCAGGAAATCACAGTGCTATGTAGAATATACCACACATATGGAAAACTCTGCTCAGTCCAATGCACTCTGTACCCACACCAGGATAGAACACAGTTAATAAGGATACCACACAACCAAGAGATCCCCAACCAGTATATCAGTGAGGTGCTGGGTTGTTTACACAGGTAAATCAGCCAATCGGCTGTAGCACACAAAATCCTGGATCGGAGTATAGCTACCTCTGGACTAGACTCCCACTCTTACTGTAGAAGGTCATACTGGGCATGTTCCTACACATAGAGATTTACAGCCCATGTCAAAACCCACATCTGACTATACAACTGTGTTGTCCAGATATGTCTTTGCATACAAACAGCTATGTACACCTTAACTGTGTATCCCCACCCCCATTACACAGGATTACCCTCAGCTATCTGTAGGTGGCACATATGTGACATATCTGCATCTGTTGAGTGTGATAGTTTTATATATATATATATATATATATATATATATATATATATATATATATATATATATATATATATATATATATATGTGTGTGTGTGTGTGTAGGTAACATATACAAATATATCAATTATAGACAGGCAGAGACAGGGGGAGAGAGAGAGAGACAGAGACAGAGTCACCCTGACAGGCATAGAGTGATGTCCTGCTGCATACATTTGCACACCAATTGTAACCAGTGGCACATGCCAGTATGAAGGTGAGCTCCATTGTGTGATAGCAGTGAGGTAGGGACTGTAATCTCACATCACCCACCTTGTGTGTGTGTGTGTGTGTGTGTGTGTATGTGTAGGTAAAAGTATTTTGAGGCCTTTTCCATCCAGTAAACCTCCCATTGTCCTACTTTACAAGGCCTGCTGATATCATTCACCTTAGAAGTACCGATCGACATTTTTCAGTCCTGTAAGCTCTGTGGCACATGTGATAAGTATGTAGCACTATAGGGGTTCAAATCTCAGCACTGTCAACTGTGTGTTTTTGTAGGTGAAAGCATTTTGAGGCCTTTTTCACCCAGTAAATCTTCCATTGCCTTACTTTACAAGACCTGCTGATGTCATTCACCTTAGAAATACCTTTGGACACTCTTTAGCCCTATAAGCTCCATGCCATATGTGCATATAACTATATAGGTAGGGGCTCTAATCTCAGCACTGACAAAACTGTGTGTTTATTGGTGAAAGCTTTTTGAGGCCATTTCTACCCAGTAAACCTCCAATTGCCCTACTTTACAAGGCCTGCTGATGTCATTCACCTTAGAAGTACCTTTGAACACTCACCAGACCTATAAGCTCCATGGTGCATGCTATAAGTACATCACACTATAGTACAAGTAACTAGATAGGTTCTAATTTCAGCACTGGCAACTGTGTGTCTATTTGTAGGTGAAAGCATCTTGAGAACTTTTCCACCCAGAAAACCCCCCATAGCATTACTTTACAAGGTCTGCTGATGTCATTCATCTTAGAAGCACCTTTGGACACCCTTCAGCCATATAAGTTCCATAGGCATGTGATAACTAAGTTGTACTATAGTACAGAAAGCTAGATAGGGAGGGGTTCTAATTTCAATACTGGCAATCGTGATACTGTATGGTGGTTATACTATTTTGCAGCCTGTTCCACCCTGGTGACCCCCATTGGATTACTTTACAGGGCCTGTTCATGTCATCAACCTTACATCCACTGTTGTACACTTTCTAGGCATGTAAGCTCTGTGGTGCATGCGATAAGTAGGCAGAGCTATAGTACATGCAACTAGGTAGGTAGCGGTTTGAATTTCAATACAGCCAACTATACTAGTGTGTGTGTGTGTGTGTGTGTGTGTGTGTGTGTGTGTGTGTGTGTGTGTGTGTGTGTGAAACATATCCCCTCTAGTTGTCGTGGGTGTTGGTTATACCATTTTAAGGTCTGTTGACCCCTCCCCATGGCATTACTTTAAAGGGCCTGTTCATGTCACCTACCTTAGATGCACCATGTTAAACTGTACAGGCCATAAATGTCATCTGTACAGATGTATGCAGAATATCCAGATGTTTGCAACATATATGTCGTCCGTGTCTCATAACAATGGGATGTTATGACGAATCATTGGTAAATACATGACAGACATGTCCGCTTCAGATGTCATAGCCATCTGAAATGTTATGCTGATGCAAAACCTGTTACCCTATCACTTGGCAAGGTTTGTAAGAGCAATACATGAGAACAGTCCCTATTTGGAGTATTGTTTCCCACCATTCATGAAGGCATTCCCAAGATTAATTCATGTAAGAGGTTGTATGTTATATTCCTGGTATATAATCTCTGTGGTGCATGCAATATGTACATAGCACTATAATACATACAAGTATATAGGTAGGTGTTCTAATCTGATGATTGCTAACTCTGTGAGTGTGCGTGTTTCTGTATGCATATCTGGTGTGGCTGTCTTGTCTATGTGTATGAACTGGTTATACCATTTTTTGTGCCCATTCCACACTGTTAACTCCCACATTGCCAACCTAGTCAGGGCCCCTAAAGATGTCATCCACCTTAGAAGCAGAATTACACATTGTCTAACACAAAGGCACTGCGACACATGCAATAGTCATGTCAGTCTGTATTGTAGATAACAAGATAGGTAGGTGTTCTAATTGGAAAAGAGTCAACTCTGTCTGCTTGTGTGTTTCAATGGCTGTCCCCATGCAGCAGTGTTTGTGTGTTTGAGATGTCTCTACCATGTTAAGGGCCTGTTAACCCCCCATTGGCAATCCTAACAGCCCCTACAATTGTCACCCACCTGAATAGTACTGACAGACACTGCAACATTATAGTAGTTCTGTGGTGTTTGTGTTATGTATTGTATGTACAACTACTCAGGTAGGGGTTCTACTGTCAACAAGGGCAGGTCATGAGTGGGTGTGTTTGTATGTATGTAAATCTCCTTGCAGCAGTCTAACTGTGTTACAGCCACTAGCATACCTCCCATCCCCTCACAGAAAGAGATCTGGTTAAAGCCATACAGAAAAGTGGGACAAAGACCAAACATTGAGCACAACCTTCACATATTGCTGTGACATGCATTGAAAGTAGATACCAGAACAGGTTGTGCATTTGAATGCACTTTCTAAAGGGTATGTGTTGTGACATGACAATATTGGTCATTAATCTGCAATGTTAGTCTGTCATGATTTTCCAAGCATTTGCCAGAAAACCACAATCTTATTACAAATGGAACAAAACTATACTGCAAACATCAGGACATTCTGCAGACATATGTATGGGTCAGAGGTATGGCCACCATTTGTACCACCCTGCTGGTTGCAGTCTATGCTTGACAAAGTGTGACCTGTGACAGCAACTGAAACAATACAGAGATCTCAGAATGTAGTTCAACAAACATTTAATTTAGTTGTCTACTAATTGCACAGAGCAGTTATTACACATCAGAAGCACCTTAATGTTATGACAAATAGCGTAAGCTAAGGTAATGTCACACAAAGCAAGTGTCATGCCCACAAACCAAAGGAAATCTTGTATGTTGCACTTGCTGTGGGTATGGTATGTCCTGCCAGCTGTGGGTATGGTATGTCCTGCCAGCTGTTAAGTTACTACAACACATGTCCCACAGTCCACATTTGATAAGGTGGCAACCACAATCTGTGTCGCCCATGTGCGTGCAATATGTAGACATGTGACAGCCCTGTGATTGCTTGCTTCCCCCAATGACCCACATGTATATAGGCATGAATGCTAACTGTCACCACCCACATATGTAGGTACTGCCTAAGGCTGTGTCAACTGTAAGTAGTGTGCCATCTGTCATTGAGCCACAAGCTGCTAACACACTGCAATGGGCCATGCAGTGGGTATGGAATGGTGACAAGGTCCTGGCCTTAAGCTGAATGCAGACAACAGTGTCAGCATAAAATATGGCAAGGACATGGCCCCACTATTTCCCACATCAGCACCAACCCCATAAACACACAGACTGTGATGACAGACCTAGGTACTCAGGATGCCAACAATGTTGCATTCAGGCAACAAGCAGTGGCAGTTGTCAGAAAATGCTTGCATGTCATACAACACAAATGTAAAGGGACTGCATCCAGACAAAAGGTGGACATTACCTCTGAAGTCAGTACAACAATACATTAGCAGCATGGCTGGTCTGCTATGCACCTATGCAGACATCTGCAGAAACTGTAAAGACTATATTAACACCCACAAAGGTCAGCCATAGGCCTCAACACCTGTTCCAGTCTGACAGCCTGTAATCAGTACTGCCCCACTGGTTATTGGGCAAGTTGTCCACAGGTGTCTGTGGCATGCCTAGATGGTAATGTTGTGCTCAGCCCTTCAACAGCTGCCCCATATACGAGACTATAACTGTGCACATTACCAGCACAAGAGGCCTGAATTGCATATCAGATAGCAAACACACATGCTGGAGAGTCAGTTTGTCTCCCAGAGGCTGCCCTGTGTAAGGACTGCACTCTCCAAACATGTCAAACACAGTACAATGCATACCCTCATCAACTGCATCAAGGTTGAGTGGATGGGGAAAAAAAACATCTGTCCCAAGAGTTCAACCTGTGCCCAGCAATGCTAGGAGCAACAGATGCTGATCGATGATTCTGTTGGTGATAAAGTCATGTTTAGACTTGTAAGGGACCCAGGGCCAGTACTCAAGTAACCTCCTCTGTATCTATGAGCCTGTGATACTATGGAATGCCAAGGTGACATGTATGAAGACTCCCATTGTCCCTCACACAGTGTAGCATGCATACGCACCTAAGTAAACATGCACATATGCAGTCATACCCTTGGCTATGTAAAGGTCTCTGAGTTCCCACTCCCACATACTCAGCTTCGGTAATAGCAGCAGCTTCCCATGACATACACACAGACATCTGGAACAGAAACAGAATAAGGTCTGTGAGACAACAGTCAGTCATCAATACTAACAGCAATAAAGCATCATGGCACAAAGGTACATACACTTTAATGTGTACCCATGACACTTTCCAGCAGATAGTACCTTACATGGCATAACAGTAGTACACTACACACTGCCATTACCTTTACTTTATTCACTCTGTACATCAGACACATATTAGCATGTTCCTGCATCGATGGTATGGATAACAAGGATGTGGCACAGGTATCATCACATGCACAGGGTGTGGTGTGGGATTGCCGAAGGCCTAGGCTGGGCCATACAGTTGACATCATGTGTGTGTCTCTGGAGGGGTGGTGTTCAGCTGGGCCATGGAGAGGAGCTGTGTGTGACTGGTGGTGACCTGCATGTGCTAGTGATGTGTGAGTGTGTGTATGCACACAGTCAAGCCATTTACTAGCCCTACATGAGGATATGTTGGATAGCCATGGACTATACATGGCAGAGTCTATATTATGTTATTGAATACTAACGTAATCGAAAACGTAATAGTTGACCTGTAAATGTCAAAGCACTACAACCTCAAACGTTTCAACAGAGACCTCCATACAGTGCGGAAATGGAAGTTTTACATTGTCTGCACTGTAGTGCGATCTCGGAGTTGGTATATTTAAGTAGCGGGGTGTAGTGGGGCTTGCCCCCCTGCTTACAGTGTTTAAATGGTTTGTTTGGGTAGGTTTTTCTCTTTTTATTAAATGTTCAAGGTTGTAGCACTTCGACATTTACGGGTTGACTATTACGTTTTCGATTATGTTAGTATTCATTAACGTAATATAGACCCTACATGGCAGGATGTACAGTTCACTGTCTCTTGCCATGGACATGGGAACTGGTTCTGCCAGGATTGTCACTGGCACTACCATGCCCAAGGCCAGATGCAGTACTACGACCTGACAGTGACCACTGTCTGCTGGGTCCGTGTCCATCATGGGACCAGCCAGGACCATGTGCCCATGGCCTGCTACATTGTGGTGTGGACAGCACCCTCCCTTTGGTAATGCTGGTGGTACTGCCACTATGGGAGTGTGAATATGCATGGCCACTTGGGCTCTCAGCTGATGTTGCTGACCTACATCCACGTGTCCAATGCCCCACTACCACTATATATTCAAGCAGAGACATTGCACAGTTAAGACTCACAAATGTGGCACTGGAGTGGCAATCAAGTCATAGCAGATGATACAATAAAGTGCATAAAGCACTTTTCTTTTAATAACATAAATTTCTTCAGATGCATGTGAGGAAGTTTATTATTAAACGAAAAGAGCTTTATGCACTTTATCATCTGCTTTGACTTGATTGCCGCTCCAGTGCCACATTTGTGTGTTTGAGATGTTTTTTCTGTGCTTATTGCACAGTTAAAGACTGACAATGTCTAACCCACCGGCTATCCACGACATCAGTGAAATGACGTACGGCATCACCAATGCTGTGGAGCATGTCATGCATGCCAGAAAGTGTTGCATCCATGACCCTGAGTGTCCATCTGGTGTACTGTTCACAATGTGCCTGTGTCTCCATGATGGACTGAAACATGAGTCAGGTGACACGTGCTGTGACACCTCTGACAGGGGCCGGATGGGCAGCAGTCCTCCTTCAAGCATCCCTGTCAGTCTGTTTGTGTGTGACCTTGCCAGCTTTCTGGCTATGACTAGTGTCTATAGTCACAGATGCCATAGTCACCACACTACTCTGTTCGATGCCACTACCCACCAACTGTCCAATATCTGTGGCTGCGGGGGACTGGGTATGTGTGGGCATACTGACTGTGTGTGGGGACATTGTGGATGGAAGTGGGATGTCAACCAATGATACAGATCCAGGCCCCAACAACCCCACCTGTGCCTCACTATGTCCACCATCATCAGAGTCTGATGAGACACTGACATCAGGTTGTGAGGGGGAGAGACCCCAACCCCCATGTTCACCTGTGAGGGGAAGGCAACATAAGTAAATTACTTCCTGCACTATAATGTTTGCTGATCCACACAAAGACATACAGGTGAGGTGCCACAGAGGCATTATACAGACCACACCCTCTGGCTGATGCCATGCACAACACACAATCAGACCACAACAGACACTCTGGACAGGTCCTCAACAACATGCAGTGCAGCTATGTACAGTTAATGTTGCTACTACTATACACCTGTGAGATACGTGACAAGTGGGAGTATGTGATGGACCTTCACCTAACACACATTGCACCCGTGTGCACACTATTAATGTACCCCTGTATAGCATAGTGGCTACACTGACACAAACGTATGTGCCAATATGCTACAGCTCCTGTGAATAGGCTTCTGTGATGAACAATGTGATGCACTGCAGTGAACCCCACCACAAGTGAACATGCACATATTGCAATATGGCTAACCTTAACAGCTGCGTACATGGAAAACTGGCTGCCATTAACATGCCTAAGGTATAGGTGAGCAACAACATCACAGTTCCAAACTCCCCAGCTTCAAGTTAATGTTCCCCAGCCACACCAGAGGGACCTGTGGAGTTGTGGGGGAGAGTTATTGTCAGCAAGTACACATGTGGCATTGGTACAGGATAATAAGTGCATTTATGAACATGTACACTACAAGCTGTGATACTACCCAAATTGCTGACATTCACAATATGTGTGCACATGTGTGCATTACAAATCCCCACCCACAAATGCAGATTGACCTGACGTATGCGTACAGGTATGTAAAGGCTTCCACTATAAACGCTATAGTATTAACGTGATGCCCACTGGGGCCAGGCGGTGGCTGAGCCAATGTTTTCAAGGAACTCCTCAGTGGCTGGGACTGGTGCTTGAGTAGCAGGCCCTCCACCTGTGCCAGCACGGACCCTGGCCACAGCTCCAGCCCCTTGCCATGCATTGTGTATGAGGTCTGTGGCACTGTGTCAGACCAGTTCATAGCTCCTGTCCTGGTGGCCC
This sequence comes from Protopterus annectens, assembly GCF_019279795.1. Classification (NCBI taxonomy): domain Eukaryota; kingdom Metazoa; phylum Chordata; order Ceratodontiformes; family Protopteridae; genus Protopterus; species Protopterus annectens. Next base: position 692,407,166 of record NC_056749.1, read on the forward strand.
ACGTTATTGATAGTTGCTACCAGTTCTGCCCACAGGGCAGTGAATTTTTGCAGGTTTTCTTGGCTTCTTCCCAACAGTACCCGATGATGGAGTCTGAGGGCATCAATGATTGCAATGGTTTCCGCATCTGAGAATGGCGAGTTCCATCTTCTGTACATCCCACCTGAAAAACATGAACAGGGGAACACATCACAGGACCGCGTACATTGGCCACCATTATGTGCAGACCCTGCACATCCACTTTTGTCAGTACTATCCACCACTAACACACACATCATACACCTGACATCTGTCAGCACAGTATGTGTGTGGGTATCAGCAACATATTGGTATTACAACATTCATTGCCATCCTGATCCTGATGTTTTATGCCCCCCCCCCCCATGATGACCATTAATGTGCATAAATCTATATTCGTCATTCACATCACAGAGCACATGCAGCAGCTGAGATCATCACAGAGGTTCCCCACCAAGGAATAGCAGGCCATCAAACATCTACCATACATTTATAGGCTATAAGACTACCCCTCTACCCAGTATCATACATACTCCTCAGGAGTGACCTCACTGTGGCATGCCAGGCAATCACGGACTCCACATTGCTGGGACTGCTGCACGAGTGCAAGTCATGCTGCACTCTGTTAATACACACACACAACCTCCACTTGGTGACTGACCTGAACTGGCCTTGTTGTCAGATCACGTGTGTCCCACACAATCACCCTGCTGTGGAATTGGCACCCTGTCCACATCAGGCAGGGTAGCTACCTACACCTTTGCAGGCATAACCTGGTCAACTGGATGGTTAACAGCACATACACCCTTAGGATGCAACCTATGTCCCTGTTGGACAGGGACATCAGCAGTTGCCCTGCATACACATGGGCTAACATGTGGCCTAGGCATATGGCTGCTCAGGACCCATAGCCTAGTAACCTCATATGGTACCAGGAATACCAGAAATGGCCTGACTCCTGTGACAGACTGTTTTATGTATCCACACACATCACTGCTATCGACTGCTGGGTGTCCCCAATGGTCAACGTTACAGTACCATGCCATCTAACCTACATCCAACAAATAGGTGAGTGCTACTACAGCTGCATGTGGACATTCCAGGAACAATAACTGAGATCAGTGCACATCTGTTGTAGGGTAACCACCTCATAGGTGTCTAACACCTGCAGTACCTAGATGTTTGTGGACTGTGTACATGTGCCTGATAGATGTAGACGCCCCCTGGCAGACAAATGTGTATTTTCATGGATAAAAGCAAATAAGCTGAAAGGCACTAAAGGTCCACAGCAGTGAATAACCATAATAAGTAGGTATCAGCAAAAAACTCCACAGACCACCAGGCTAAAAACAAAGTTCTTTAATTCCAAAAAACAGCAGTAAAACATGGTAAATGTTTTCGGGAAACTACCTTCATCAGACAAACAGCTTCAATGCAATCATAGTTTTTAAAGACAGTTGTATCCAATCAAAAGTCAGAAATCAAATGATAGTTGTCTGATGTGTATCCCCTGCCAGACAATTGTGAGTTTCAGGACACTGGTTGGACAATACGTGATTGTTGTCCCCAGAGTTTGGGGAATGCGTCTATGACATGCACGATGCCTGGGAACACACTAATGGTACAGAGCCAGCATCATCCCACTACTAGTGCCTATAACCTGCTGTCGTGCTGCAGGGGGTCACCAAGTATGCTAGCCATAGGTGTCAGGCAATGAGATATAGGTGTGGAGTACACAGTGACCTAGTCAGAGTACATCAGGAACTGTCAGGGACACATGGAGAATCTTTGAACTAAGCCTGTATGATAGCCACAGACTGAGAGGGGCTCACTGACAGTACATGATGTGATGTGCCAGCTGTATCCACCAGTAATCACTGTCAGTATTGTACAACAGACAATCCAGCAGTAGTAATATGTGAACTGCCCCTTGCTGGGGTAACTCAGGAGCCAGATCTGTGATCTATGTCACTGCAGACAGAGCCATCAGGGATGGCCGTAAGTGCTGGGCAGCAGACTAACAGCAACATGTCAGTCCAGGAAGTGTTGAGACCTACTGTTTAAATTCCTATATCCCATAAAAGAATCCCCCCATCTGCATTCCATTACATGCTTAACTGTATGACATACCTGGTATAGTGCTGTACTCCTTTGTCAGAATAAATCCACTTGTAGTGTTGTAAAGAATTGTAGTCTGTCTTCATGCAGAAAGTGTCAGATCTGTTTATCATAAGGAGCAGCTTGTCTTTTGTAGGTAATGCTCATGAACAGGTGATGGCCTGTGCACCAATCTATGTCTCCCACTTGCTAATTGCATCCAGCACAGCTGGGTTGACTTTCCATTAGCCAATGGCATGGCAACACAGTGCTATAATTAAGGCCTTCATATGGGCCATGCCCCTTTTCCTGGCCTGTCAGGAGGACATTATCGAGGTGTGGGAGCTACAGCATCACAGGGGGTAGGTGGAAATACTGTCCACTGTTTGGATTGATGAGTTATGTACACAGTTTTTCATGCTGTGTCTGGCCATTGTTAACAAGACTTTCATATTATATAGCAGTGTACTGTGTAAATGTGTGTTGGGGGGAGTAAGGAGACAGGCAGATGTGAGTGTCATATATCCTTTTCTATTTGACTGTGCATGCTGCTACAGTTGATGCTGGTCTATCAGCTGTGTAGGTTTGTTGGGGGAAGACTGTGAGACATGTCCCTTAAAAACCTCAACACCCTCCCAACCCTTTATGTTTGGCTGTTGTGTGGATGCCCTGCTACAGGTGTTTGGGGGCAATGTTAGGTCTATAGTAGGTAGCTGGACATACTGCTGCATGGCAAGGAGTCAGACTAGTAATTGTGAAGACATTGGGGGAGAACAAGCTGTTACTGTCAGTGAGGGTGTGGTGTCAGCTGTTGTGTCACAGCATGACCTGGTTAAGGGAACCACAGCAGTCCATGTGGGGCATGTGCTTGTGGTGCGTATGTTACATAATAGTGCCATCCAGAAAGTGTTTAGTACACACATTCATAATTGTGAAATGTGTCCAACCCTGCAAGCCTTTAACGTGTGCTACTGTGGATGGCATTGACTGCGGTAGGAGAAACCAGTATTGCTGAACATTACAGGGCTCAATTATTGCTATGTTGTATTGACATGAATGTAGTTGTCATGCCACAGACTGGGCTGTGGGTCAGGACTGTGGGTGTGTAGAGGTGACAGATGCTAGTTATGGAAGAGATAGAGGTACCAAGCCATTATTATTTCAGGTGTATTTGGAGGACATATGTGCATGCATACAGTATGTAACACAGGATTAGCATAGACATGTGTGTTCTGATGGGTATGACGTGTGACACTGAGCTGTCTGTCATGATTTTTTAATCCCAATCTGTACTGCCTTACCAGTATGTCATCACACAGAGCAGGTTTTATGATAACCTTGCCATAAATAGGGGGCACAAATGTGGATATTCAGCAACAGTCTGTGCAGTTGTTATCTTTACCTGTTATTGTAGACCTCCCATACATCCAGCAGCATTTATGTGTCTGTGTACTGGTTATGTGTTTGTGTCAGAGGGCCAAGTACACTGAAATTGGGGCCATTATATATAGGAGTAGTGTGTGACTGGAATCAGGGTATGTTTGTAAAACCAGTTGCTATACACCAGAAGTCAGTTGGCTTACTGGTATATCTTTTTGACTGTAGTTCAGATGGTTCTGGGTTCAAACTTTGTCAGTGTTGTCTTTTTTTCCCTAAAGTTACATCACTGTAGTGCATGATGTATTTAAAAAAGCATCAGCAATTCCCCACAGCTGATTCAGTGTAGTGGTGTGTTCCTCTGACTGTAGTTCAGAAGGTCGTGGGTTTAATAGTTGGCAGTTTTGTCTTTTTTTCCTAATGTTACATGACTGCACTGCATGATATATTTGCAAATGCAGTACAGATTCCTCACAGCTAGTTTGGCTTAGTAGTGTGTTGCTCTGACTCTAGTGTACAGGGTCCTGTGTTTGAGACTTGACAGTGATGTCTTTTTTCCCCCTAATGTTGCATGTCTGTACTGTGTATTACATATACAAAAGCAGTAGCAATTCCCCAGAACTGACTTGGTGTAGTGGTGCGTTGCTGTGCCTGTAGTGTACATACTCCTGGGTTAGACTCCTGTCAGAGCTGGTTATTTTGTTTCTGGGCAGAACAGTGGCTGAATGAGATAGTGATTTAAGCAGTTTTAAGCGGGTTTGTGGGGTTTTGTGCAATGCTCCTTGATGCCAAGCGGCCCTTAGTCCTGCTTAGCTTCGCCTAGAGGTACTTATTATTTTAAAAAAAAATGAAAAGGAAAAAAGGGTGATTGGAAAGTATTGAAATGGGGGCAAGCAGGTGGAAAACATTATGAAAGGCAGCTAGGGATGTGCAGGATGGGTGTAGGAAAGGACCATAGCTCTCCATTTCTTGTGCAGCAACAGCTGTGAATGATGTGGACAATTTGGAAATTAGAGCCTCACACCTCACAGGGAGGGGTGTGGGCAACATACATTGATTGAGTGATTCATGGGTAAATTGATTAATGTCAGTGTACGTGGGGGAGAAATGGAGAGCTATGTATGGTACAACATTTTTTAGGGGACAGATGCCCATTTTTTCTTTTTCTTTTTTTTTTTTTTTTTTTTTTTTTTTTTAAGGTGAGAGTGGGATGTTGGGCAAGGGTTGTAGGTACATGTGGGGATGTAAGCTGGGTAGGAGAGGTTGCATTTGCAAACAGACAAAACAGCACACAAGGGTGGTGTATGACACATGAGGGGGTAAACACCTTGGACAGGGAGGGTAGTTGGGAATCAGAGGGCCACATGCCCTCAGATGGAAACAGTGGACCTGCGGTCCCCACCCATAGGCAGTTGCTACTGCCCCTTCATGGCTCCAATGGCAGCTGTGCTGGGGGCTGGATGACGAGGCCAGCCTGTCCCTTGAGGTGCACCAGTCTGCCCTCGATCTGGCACAGGAGGACATCCAAGTCCCTCTGGATGACCGTGAGCACTATACCTCTGAACTGGTGTCCGGTGACAGGATCTTCTCTGTGCCCGGAACTGGGGGGGGGTGGGCCCCATCCCCTGGGGTGGTTCCACCCAATGGTGGTGCAGGACCAGCAGAGGAAGCAACTCAAGGTTAGGTCCCAGACATGCTGGGCCCCATTGCCATGGCCACATGAGGTGGGACAGGCAGATCCACTGGGATCTGCCTACCCAAACGTGCTATGGTGTTAAGGTTTGTTAAAGTTTATTGATTAGTCATGAACAAAACATTACAACATTAGTTATAACAGCATGCATGGGTGTTCCAATTAACCCAAAACAATAGAACTGGACAAATTGCATAGCAAGCAGAACACATGCATAAACAGAATAACAGTCATTATTGTAACAGCATGCCATTAACAGTTACAGCAACAGGCCACCAACAATGGAATTTGAACAAGGTATGTTAGTATGCAACCATTGAAACATATGAACAATAATAGAAGTCCCAACATTAGGTTTTGAGAATAACATACCCGTAGTATATGAATAATAATTATTGATGCAGATAAGGGGAGGGGGAGAGAAAAACAGTCCATTACCAACTGTATAGACTATATTTTTCACAATAGTAGTGCTCAATGCTCTACAGGTCTGCCCTCACTTTACACCTACCTGAGGCCTATAGCTACTGTTGCACATACATACCTATTAATCTGTTGACATTGAATGCTATGGAGCAAGCTACAACAACTCTGATGTTGTGTGAATGTGCTAATGGCATACTTGTACTGGATTTATATCTGTGTGCAAGTTTGTGGCAACAGTGATCACAAGCCGTGACAGTGTGACACTTGAGAGACATGTATCTGGAAGAGTTCACGGTGTATATAGCTATCCTGCTGTCATTTGTAGGCATGGAGCTGGACACCAACACATTTGTACACAGTTTAATATATCCTTCATACAGCCAATACAAACATTTCTTTACCTGTGAGCCCTGTGGAGAGAATATCTGTTAACAGTACTTGACAGTTTCTACAAATACTCAGGATTACTTGTGTGTCATACCAGTCCCTGGATTCAAAGAGTGGTCTGTGTATGCAAAAGATAACAACATATATCTATTTCTTATCACACTGAGCTACTGGGGCACTGCTGTCTGCTGCTTGACTGAATTGTGCCTAAAACTCACTTGGTTACTAAGTCTGACCTTGTAATATACAGTACGTGGAGTGTCACACTGTCATGCTTGATAAATAGTGAACTGTGTATTAATACTTTGAATGCAGGTGTACACATTTAACCCCTAGTGGATGTGATTATGTGTGATCTGTACAGACCATAGCAAGCTTCTGGGTTGCATACCTGACCCATACACATTTGCACATCTTATATTTGCAGTCTCCACCTATTACAGTCTCATACATGCCTGCATCAGCATACCTACATTCAGGACTGCATGTAGCTGAAATGCAAAGGTTAACACAAGACAATGCTGCAGGGAACACATTATAATACATTTCACATTACTATTCAAGGTTCAGATCTTAGTGCAGAACATATATCAATTTTCATTGTATCTTGTTTTACAGCTCCACATCTACAGTTTGGCGTAACAGCTGCTTAGCAGACAAACCACAGGAATTCATGTTCTCATAGCCATATTTGCTGTGTAGCACCTGTACACTTGTAGTTCTTCAACAATAGACCAGATTAAACACAGCAGTTTGTGGAAATAAGCTTTATTTAGGGTGACATGACACAGTGGTTTATTACGTTCAAAATTCTAAATTCAGTTGTACTGCATATCCTGTAGATGATCAGTTATTACTTTCACAGTAGCAAGCACAGTATACTTTATTCACATATTCATTCCTACACCGTATTACTACAGTATTGGCTTCCATTCATCAATAGTAGCTTATTTGCTGCCTTCATCTGTATTACACAGTACCTGGCATTAGTCACTTATATATCAATGTTGGTCTAACAACGCATTTATTCAGTACACTCAGAGCACATGATACCTAATGACAGTAAACAATTACACTTAATTATTTATTGGAATGTATATATATATATATATATATATATATATATATATATATATATTTTTTTTTTTTCAAGTTATATCTGTACTCACTACACTGTCAGCGCGGACTCACCAGTCATCCTCCATGGGCCTTAACATTACGAGCCCTATCCTCTGTAGCTGTGGGGGGAAAACACACCATTATGCATACCTGTCTATCAGATATTCATAGTACAATTTGATAAATCACCACTTCTTATACTTACAAACTACTGGGGCATTCCAGGCCAAGCATCTTGGATACTTTGGGCCAAGAGTACCCCCATCCTCCATCTCAGGTAGTCATAATGATGATGGACCTACTCACCAGTGCAGGGGATGCCAGTGGCATCGGTGAGCTCACATGCCAGATGGTCCCAGGCCTCAGACTTGTATTTTTAGCCCTGGTACTGTCCCTGCAGCAGTCTGTCTTCATGTTTTTTTTATAAGGAGCCCAGCCATGACCCTGGACTCCAACATGTCCCAGTGCAGCACCCAAAAGTACACTCCCTCTCCAGCACCTGCCATAGTTTCTACAGGGATCAAACTCTAACAGATTCTGCCTGTATTCCTGCCTGTGTGCTTTAAATAAGGCCATATTCCCACCCTTTGTCTTCATTGGGCCAATTTCAAAAATGCTAAGCACAGCTCAGCAGTGCAAAAACCCGCTAAGCTAAGTTGAGCAGTGCTTAAAGTAGCAAATGCTGAGCAGTGCTTAGCAGTGTGCAAATCAGGTTAGCTGAGCTGAATACTGTTTAGAATGGGACTTCTTAGCAATGCTCAAACCAGCTAAGTGGTGCTAAGCACTGCTAAGTATTGCTCAGACAGGTCCTGTTTAAGCATTGCTTAGCTTTGCTTAGCAGTGCTTAGCAAAACTGAGCTAAGCTCAAGCAAAATTATTTAAAAAAAAAAAAGAATTGGATAGTAATTACTCATTATTGATGCATTATTATTATGTGCATGTATTTTACTGTACATGACCTCCCCATGTGCATTCACTATGTTACCTTGGGGTGTGACTGTACTGTATCGGACACATGTTTAAATGGGGGTTTTCACCTCATATCTCCACTGACACTGGTATTTTGGACCAACTAAACTACCCTGGTTAACAAATATTGCTAACTACATCAATAAATAAAATTAAAATTAACATAAAATATTTTCCATGTAAAAGCTAAAGGGCCTGCCTTGATATTCGAACTGTGCACCTACTGCACACAAAGCCATGAGTATAACCACTCAGCTGACTCAGCTATGAAGATTTCAGCTATACATTAATACATAGCTTCTTGATACATTTAAGCACTGCTAAGCAAAGCCCAGTGCCTCACAAATCTGCTCAGCTATGCTTAAACTTTGAAGAAAATGAAATAAAAAAATTAACCATTAACTAAAAATTAAACATTAGACTTCAAATTATTAAATAAGTGTCCAAATACACTTTATTTATTGTTTTAGTGTGGTACAGCACTTTTACAATGCAGGGGGTGTGTTACAGAATAACACATCCCCTAGCACAGCTCCACTATCCATGTACACAGCTTCCCCTCAGTAGTGTGCCTTCATTAATATGCAAGGTATGCTGCTGAGAGGAAACTGCAGACACAGACACCATTCACTCTGTGTAGGAATAACACTATTCCTACACGGAGCTTATTAAATCTGGGTTTTTTTGTTTTTGTTTGTGAAATGGTCTGTTCTATTAATTTAAACCCTAGCTGAGGTGAAATATTACTGTGTGATGTAGAGAAGGCATTTGACTAGGTAGACCATGACGCTTTATGGAAAATCTTGGAAAGTTACACGATAAGTAAAATGTAATAGCAGTAATTAAAATGGCAACTATATATATATATATATATATATATATATATATATATATATATATATACTTACTCCAGGTTCGCACTACAGTGGGGAAAAGGGCATATATGTTTTATTTGCCTAACAGTACTTACATTCTGTGAAATATGATTCAGTGAAATGAGTTTTTAGTGATTTGAGCTTTCAGTGATTTGGTGTGAGTGTTTTGAGACTCAGTGAATAAAAACACAGTGAAATGAGTTTTCAGTGAATCAAAGTAGACCTATATATATATATATATATATATATATATATATATATATATATATATTTATATTACACACACACACACACACACACACACATATATATATATATATATATATATATAAAATAGAATTATAGTACATGGATAGTTGGGGAAGAGAGAAAACTTTATAGAAGTGTAAAACAAAATTGCCTTTTGAGTAGATTTATGTCTGGAATCATCATGAATGCAGTAATTGAGGAAAGTAATGATCAGTTTCATTTGCTGAGATGGAATATATTCCATAACATAAACTTGTCATTATGTCTTATTTATGTAGATGGTATAATACATTTACTTATACTTTTGATTTGATGAAAATACTCATACAAGTTATAGAATATAAGTTAAAAGACTGGTTACTATTAAGTAAACAGAAGAAATGTGGAAGATATTATAAAGGTTTATGTGGAGGAGGTATTCCAACTGAAAAGAGAATAATGCATATTTTAGGAATTACATATGAAATGAAAGTTGTTGAAATGCAGTAATGAAATCATTTATTATATAGATTTAAGAAAACTATTATAATATGGAAACCATTTAAGATATCTTTTTTGAAGTATATTTGCTACATTCTATAATACTGGGAAAGTTAGGACATGCCTAATGAGTAAGTTTTATTAAGAATTTTTTAAATATATAATGTACGTTTTAGAAATGCAGAAAGGGAATAATTACACCATCTTAAAAAAAACTAAATATGGAAAACATTTAATTTATCCTTCTTTAAAAATGCATTGGCACCATTCCATAATACTTGGAAAGCTGGGATATATGGTATGTCTCAAATAAAAATTATAAACAAAAATACCACGTGTTGGTTAAAGGCTGCAAACAAAAAAAGCCAGTTCATAAAAATAAAGTCAGAAACTAGTTCGCAGTCACCCCAGGCGGTCAGCAAACAAATGGCATAAAAGGCAGTCCACGTCTTTTCAGACCCTGGTTCCTAGGATATCAATTCCAAATAATATATAAATCCACTCTCGATTTAAAACACAAAGTAGCAATTTTATTCATGTACACAATTGGCAAGTGCTTTCTCTATCAAGCTTCATCAAGCCTATAACAGTCAAATCTAAAATGAGGCTTATATAAAAAATTCAAAATGTGTGAATCAACACAATTAATTAATTAGTAAAATAGCCCCTTAAAGGCATCAACTTCATAAAACATTTCATGAATCAACAAAAAATGATCAAATACATTTTAAAATTCAACCATATCTAAACATATATATATATATATATATATGGGTCTACTTCTAAAGACCGAACCGACGATTTCCCCGACACGCGGAAAACGAAGACCAAACGACCGACAGGTAAGTTTACTGACAGGGTGATTTGCCAACAGCGGAAAGACCGACAAGGGTAATGTGCGATCGCGACTCGGTAAGTGTGCGACAGTGACGGCGTTAGGAGCGGTGAGGTAAGTGTGCGATATTGTGGGATTTCGGGTTAGGCTGTGGGAAAGGTGAGTGTGTGTAAGTGTCGGAGTTAGGGTTTGTGTAAGGTAAGTGTGTGATAGTGAGGGACTGTAGTTTAGGGACGGGTTACGTGCGTTAGGGTTAGGGTGCAGGTAGGTGAAGTGTGCGATAGTGTCGGACCTTGGGCTAGGGATGGGTTAAGTGAGTTAGGGTTAGGGTGCAGGTAGGTGAAGTGTGCGATAGTGTCGGACCTTGGGGTTAGGGGTGGGTTAAGTGAGTTAGGGTTAGGGTGCAGGTAGGGTGAGTGTGCAATAGTGTCGGACCTTAGGGTTAGGGTTTGGGTTAGGGCTAGTGGGTATGTTATGTAGTGTGGTGTGTTGTTTATGTTCGGTGTGTTGGTGTTATGGTGTTCGGTGTTTTGCGTTGTCGGTTATCTGGCGTCGGTGATTTTTGTGTCGGCGATGTAGCGTTTCGGGCTTTTAAAGTAGACCCATATATATATATATATATATATATATATATATATATATATACACGTAAAAAAACAACTATATATGCATACATATAAAAAGCACATATATCACTTACTTAAAAACAAATACATATATACTGCATAAAAATATCATCATAGAAGGTCACGGGTCCTATTCATCAGAAATCACACTGTAACTATTTTCTGTGTCTCCTATTTTTAAGAGCAGGTCTAAGGGGAATCCTGTCATTGAGAACTGGGGGGATGTGTGCTTGTGTTTTTATAATCCATTTTGTCTCAGCATCTTCAGTATAATTCCTGGCATCACCTCCTCTCATACTAGGTGTATTCACATGCAACACTGAAAATGGAAACCTATGCGTACTATCGTTCTGTGAGACATGTTTAGATAGTGCATTAACTTCAGATCCAATACGAATTTGATATAAGGGCTCTCTTATTCTTTCTTTCAACATCCTATCAGTTTTGCCAATATAAAATGATCGGCAGGATACACAGGTAGCAATATATACTACATGTCTAGTACTGCAGTTAGCGTTAATTTTGATAGGAAACACCTGTCCAGTGTTAGGATGTACAAAGACATTAATATCATTAATGTAAATACAATAGTTGCACTTGTGACAAGGTCGTGTGCCTTCAAAACTTCAATTATTTCCATCTCGTTTATTATTCGTAAAACACAATAACCTATGCAGGTTCTTTTTATTCTTATAAACAAAACACGGTTGTTCACCTGCATATCTCTTGACCTCGGGATCCAAAGTCAATAGATCCCAATGCTTAATAATGACATTTTTGATACTATGCTCATCCTGTGTATAAAACAAAGTTAACCTCTGCTGGTTCTTATTACTATCATTGTTAACAAGTGTCCCTTCAGGATTCATTCTATAAACTTGCAGCCCTGCCTCCGAGAATGTAGGGCATGCCCTTCCTTGCCTATGGTCCCTGACTTGAGTAAACGCTCTCTCAATTTCTACAGGTCTGTAATTCCTATCACTAAACCTAACAGCTAAATCATCCAATTCTTTCTCAAATTCTTCTGGGCATGGGATCAATCTAGAAACCATAATCCCCTGCACTTTAAGGATGTTAGAAAAAATATGACCTGGGTGCATACTGTCTCTATGTAAAAGGGTATTCTTATAGCAAGACTTTCTATGCACCTCTGTATTAAAGTCACCATTTGGTAACCGCCATATATTCACATCTAAAAAAGAGATGTTCTGATTCGAATATTTCATAGAAAATTTTAAATAAGGAGTAAGCATATTAACTTGTTCCTCAAACACTAATAAATCACTCAAGCAGCCATCCCACAGAAAAAACAAATCATCCACGAATCGTCTATAGAACAAGACATGTCTCCAAAATAACTCAAGACAACATAATCTTTCTTCTTCCCATAAGGCCATAACCAGATTGGCGTAGCTATTGGCACAAGAAGTGCCCATAGCTACACCATCTTTTTGGGCAATGAAATCATTATTAAACAAAAATATGTTACTTTCCAGAGTGATTTCCAGCAAAGTACAAAGAAAGTCCACCCTAGTAGGTAATAAGTTAGAGTGTACACTCAAATATTTATGAATGCTCTCAATGCCTTTACCATTCGGAATATTGGTAAACAATGAATTCACATCCATCGTGACCAATAGCAAACTTGAGTCATGACCATGGTTCCCAACTACTTCATAGAAATCTAACAAAAATTCCTTTGAGTCTCTGAGTATAAACTTATTAACGTTGACATATGGTCTTAAGATTTTTTTCTATATACACAGATAAATGCTCAGTCACCCATCCTCGACCAGAAACTATCGGTCTCATTGGGGGTTCAAAGGAATCTTTGTGAACCTTGGGCAATCCATGATTAGTTGGAATAGTAGGATTCTCTATGAAAAAATAACTAAATAACTGATAATCAATTATACCCAGCTTGTACATGTCCTCAAGGTCACTATAAACTCTGGATATAACATGCTGGACATCCAAAATTGTAATAAATTTATAATACCGTGTATCTTTTAACATCTCAGTCATGCTGTTATTATAGGCCAACCTGTCAAGGATGACTATGGGTCCACCCTTGTCAGCTGGCCTAATTGATATATTGCCATCATTCATTAAATCTTGAAAGGCTTTGTCCTGTCTTGTACTTCGATTTTTCTTAGATAAATGAATATTCTTATTCTCTAACAAATATATATCTTTCTCTACCATCTTGTCAAAAATTTCTAGTGAGGGCTGTAAATTAGGTATTATTAAACTCGGATTTCTAAACTGTCTATCCATACTCTGAACCACACCTCCAGAATACATTATTTTCAATTGTAAATTTCTCACAAATAACTTAATATCTAAAATTGTGTCAGTTATACAACTTCGTCTCGAGGGGATGGAGGACAGGCCTTTATTTAAGACCTCAATTTCATATTTACTAAGTGGTCTATGAGATAAATTGATAACTATGTCAGTCTCTCCCACATTTTTTTCAGGGTTGGTTCTCTCATATCGCTGCTCTGAGCTTTCCTCTTCTGCCTCCCTCTGCTCATAGATCGACCCCGACCCTTCCTGTAATTCTCTGCTATGGGGAAAGGAGTAAAAACCTCCCCCTCCCTATTCACATTACTCTGTACATTACGTACTTTGCTACGAACCACCTGTGTTTGTTCAGGTCTGTCTACTGAGACCGCATTCTTACGGGTAACAATGGAACCATTTAAATCATTAACTGATTCTTCCTGGCAAGCGTTAGTTATTCTTTCAGAATTCTTAACAAACAAGCTATCATTATTCACATCTGTGGTACAAACATTGCTTTCATTCGTGTTAATCACAGACGATGAATTAACAACAGCATCATTCCTGTTACCATTCCTGTCATTATTGTTGTGCTCTGATGGTCTATTAAATCTATTACGAGCACCTGTTCGTTCACTAAAATTATTCCTAGGCCAAGTAAAGACTCATTCATGAGTTTCATGTAACTGATGCTCACCTCTATATTTAGTTGTTGCCACCGGCTTAAAAGTTCAGGGTATCTATTCCCAATAGTCGGCATCTTGAGTACCCTTAATCCTCATGGTATAAGACTCTTGTTGATGCATACTTTGAAGTGGAAACACTGCATTTGTAAGCGTTTAAGTTTCAACAACTCAAACTCTAACGCACTTAACGCTGAGTCCAGTCTTTCAGAGTCATCACCATTCAATACTGCGTTTCCCTCACTTACTGCAAACTCACAGCCAATCAACGGATTGATGTTAACATCAAGGCTACGTTGAAGTCGTTCAAGCGGTGGTTTCCTTAAAGTAGAACTCTCTGGTTTATAGGGAAGTTCCAAATTAACTTCAGATTGATTCGTTGTTAATTCCGCCATGGTACCACCATGGTATGTATAACAAACGTAACAAATAAAAATTATAAACAAAAATACCACGTGTTGGTTAAAGACTGCGAACAAAAAAAGCCAGTTCATAAAAATAAAGTCAGAAACTAGTTCGCAGTCACCCCAGGCAGTCAGTAAACAAATAGCATAAAAGACAGTCCACGTCTCTTCAGACCCTGGTTCCTAGGATATCAATTCCAAATAATATATAAATCCACTCTCGATTTAAAACACAAAGTAGCAATTTTATTCATGTACACAACTGGTTAACAATGATAGTAATAAGAACCAGCAGAGGTTAACTTTGTTTTATACACAGGATGTGCATACTATCAAAAATGTCATTATTAAGCATTGGGATCTATTGACTTTGGATCCCAAGGTCAAGAGATATGCAGGTGAACAACCGTGTTTTGTTTATAAGAATAAAAAGAACCTGCATAGGTTATTGTGTTTTACGAATAATAAACGAGATGGAAATAATTTAAGTTTTGAAGGCACACGACCTTGTCACTTTGTACATCCTAACACTGGACAGGTGTTTCCTATCAAAATTAACGCTAACTGCAGTACTAGACATGTAGTATATATTGCTACCTGTGTATCCTGCCGATCATTTTATATTGGCAAAACTGACAGGATGTTGAAAGAAAGAATGAGAGCGCACTTATATCAAATTCGTATTGGATCTGAAGTTAATGCACTATCTAAACATGTCTCACAGAACGATAGTATGCATAGGTTTCTATTTTCAGTGTTGCATGTGAATACACCTAGTATGAGAGGAGGTGATGTCAGGAATTATACTGAAGATGCTGAGACAAAATAGATTATAAAAACACAAGCACACATCCCCCAGGTCTCAATGACAGGATTCCCCTTAGACCTGCTCTTAAAAATAGGAGACAGAGAAAATAGTTACAGTATGATTTCTGATGAATAGGACCCGTGACCTTCTATGATGATATTTTTATGCAGTATATATGTATTTGTTTTTAAGTAAGTGATATATGTGCTTTTTTATATGTATGCATATATAGTTGTTGTTTTTTTAGGTGTGTGTGTATATATATATATATATACATATATATATATATATATATATATATATAGTTGAATTTTAAAATGCATTTGATCATTTTTTGTTGATTCATGAAATGTTTTATGAAGTTGATGCCTTTAAGGGGCCATTTTACTAATTAATTAATTGTCTTGATTGACACATTTTGAGTTTTTTATATAAGCCTCATTTTAGATTTGACTGTTATAGGCTTGATGAAGCTTGATAACGAAAGCGCTTGCCAATTGTGTACATGAATAAAATTGCTACTTTGTGTTTTAAAGCGAGAGTGGATTTATATATTATTTGGAATTGATATCCTAGGAACCAGGGTCTGAAGAGACGTGGACTGCCTTTTATGCTATTTGTTTGCTGACTGCCTGGGGTGACTGCGAACTAGTTTCTGACTTTATTTTTATGAACTGGCTTTTTTTGTTCGCAGTCTTTAACCAACACGTGGTATTTTTGTTTATAATTTTTATTTGTTACATTTGTTATACATACCACGGTGGTACCATGGCGGAATTAACAACAAATAAATCTGAAGTTAATTTGGAACTTCCCTATAAACCAGAGTTCTACTTTAAGGAAACCACCGCTTGAACGACTTCAACGTAGCCTTGATGTTAACATCAATCCGTTGATTGGCTGTGAGTTTGCAGTAAGTGAGGGAAACGCAGTATTGAATGGTGATGACTCTGAAAGACTGGACTCAGCGTTGAGTGCGTTAGAGTTTGAGTTGTTGAAACTTAAACGCTTACAAATGCAGCGTTTCCACTTCGAAGTATGCATCAACAAGAGACTTATACCACGAGGATTAAGGGTACTCAAGATGCCGACTACTGGGAATAGATACCCTGAACTTTTAAGCCGGTGGCAACAACTAAATATAGAGGTGAGCATCAGTTACATGAAACTCATGAATGAGTTTTTTATGCCCGAGGAATGCTCACTTCAAGACTCTATTAGGAAAAGGCAGATTGATTTGTATAATGACTTTACTAGAAGCATTGTTGATCCACGCTTGGATTATTTAATGGATAATGTTGGTTTGTTTGAAAAAAGGTTATTTGAGCAAAAAAAGCATAAATTGATTAGGGATAATAATGACTTTTCAAGTGGCCAAGTCTTTACTTGGGGTAGGAATAATTTTAGTGAACGAACAGGTGCTCGTAATAGATTTAGTAGACCATCAGAGCACAACAATAATGATAGGAATGGTAACAGGAATGATACTGTTGTTGTTAATTCATCGTCTGTGATTAACATGAATGAAAGCAATGTTTGTGCCACAGATGTGAATAATGATAGCTTGTTTGTTATGAATTCTGAAAGAATAACTAACGCTAGACAGGAAGAATCAGTTAATGATTTAAATGGTTCCATTGTTACGCGTAAGAACGTGGACTCAGTAGACAGACCTGAACAAACACAGGTGGTTCGTAGCAAAGCATGTAATGTACAGAGTAATGTGAATAGGGAGGGGGAGGTTTTTACCCCTTTCCCCATAGCAGAGAATTACAGGAAGGGTCGGGGTCGATCTGTGAGCAGAGGGAGGCAGAAGATGAAAGCTCAGAGCAGCGATATGAGAGAACCAACCCTGAAAAAAAATGTGGGAGAGACTGACATAGTTATCAATTTATCTCATCGACCACTTAGTAAATATAAAATTGAGGTCTTAAATAAAGGCCTGTCCTTCATCCCCTCGAGATGAAGTTGTATAACTGACACAATTTTAGATTTTAAGTTATTTGTGAGAAATTTACAATTGAAAATAATGTATTCTGGAGGTGTGGTTGAGAGTATGGATAGACAGTTTAGGAATCCGAGTTTAATAATACCTTATTTACAGCCCCCACTAGAAATTTTTGACAAGATGGTAGAGAAATATATACATTTGTTAGAGAATAAGAATATTCATTTATCTAAGAAAAATCTAAGTATAAGACAGAACAAAGCCTTACAAGATTTAATGAATGATGGCAATATATCAATTAGGCCAGCTGACAAGGGTGGACCCATAGTCGTCCTTGACAGGTTGGCCTATAATAACAGTATGACTGAGATGTTAAAAGATACACGGTATTATAAATTTATTACAATTTTGGATGTCCAGCATGTTATATCCAGAGTTTATAGTGACCTTGAGGACATGTACAAGCTGGGTATAATTGATTATCAGTTATTTAGTTATTTTTTCATAGAGAATCCTACTATTCCAACTATTCATGGATTGCCCAAGGTTCACAAAGATTCCTTTAAACCCCCAATGAGACCGATAGTTTCTGGCCGAGGATGGGTGACTGAGCATTTATCTGTGTATATAGAAAAAATCTTAAGACCATATGTCAACGTTAATAAGTTTATACTCAGAGACTCAAAGGAATTTTTGTTAGATTTCTATGAAGTAGTTGGGAACCATGGTCGTGACTCAAGTTTGCTATTGGTCACGATGGATGTGAATTCATTGTTTACCAATATTCCGAATGGTAAAGGCATTGAGAGCATTCATAAATATTTGAGTGTACACTCTAACTTATTACCTACTAGGGTGGACTTTCTTTGTACTTTGCTGGAAATCACTCTGGAAAGTAACATATTTTTGTTTAATAACGATTTCATTGCCCAAAAAGATGGCGTAGTTATGGGCACTTCTTGTGCCAATAGCTACGCCAATCTGGTTATGGCCTTATGGGAAGAAGAAAGATTATGTTGTCTTGATTTATTTCGGAGACATGTCTTATTCTATAGACGCTTCGTGGATGATTTGTTTTTTTCTGTGGGATGGCTGCTTGAGTGATTTATTAGTGTTTGAAGAACAAGTTAATATGCTTACTCCTTATTTAAAATTTTCTATGAACTATTCGAATCAGAACATCTTTTTTTTAGATGTGAATATATGGTGGTTACTGAATGGTGACTTTAATACAGGGGTGCATAGAAAGTCTTGCTATAAGAATACGCTTTTACATAGAGACAGTATGCACCCAGGTCATATTTTTTCTAACATCCTTAAAGGGCAGGGGATTAGGGTTTCTAGATTGAACCCATGCCCAGAAGAATTTGAGAAAGAATTGGGTGATTTAGCTGTTAGGTTTAGTGATAGGAATTACAGACCTGTAGAAATTGAGAGAGCGTTTACTCAAGTCAGGGACCATAGGCAAGGAAGGGCATGCCCTATATTCTCGGAGGCAGGGCTGCAAGTTTATAGAATGAATCCTGAAGGGACCCTAGTTAACAATGATAGTAATAAGAACCAGCAGAGGTTAACTTTGCTTTATACACAGGATGTGCATAGTATCAAAAATGTCATTATTAAGCATTGGGATATATTGACTTTGGATCCCGAGATCAAGAGATATGCAGGTGAACAACCGTGTTTTGTTTATAAGAATAAAAGAACCTGCATAGGTTATTGTGTTTTACGAATAATAAACAAGATGGAAATAATTTAAGTTTTGAAGGCACATGACCTTGTCACAAGTGCAACTATTGTATTTACATTAATGATATTAATGTCTTTGTACATCCTAACACTGGACAGGTGTTTCCTATTAAAATTAACGCTAACTGCAGTACTAGACATGTAGTATATATTGCTACCTGTGTATCCTGCCGATCATTTTATATTGGCAAAACTGATAGGATGTTGAATGAAAGAATAAGAGAGCACTTATATCAAATTCGTATTGGATCTGAAGTTAATGCACTATCTAAACATGTCTCACAGAACGATAGTATGCATAGGTTTCTATTTTCAGTGTTGCATGTGAATACACCTAGTATGAGAGGAGGTGATGTCAGGAATTATACTGAAGATGCTGAGACAAAATGGATTATAAAAACACAAGCACACATCCCCCCAGGTCTCAATGACAGGATTCCCCTTTGACCTGCTCTTAAAAATAGGAGACACAGAAAATAGTTAGAGTGTGATTTCTGATGAATAGGACCCGTGACCTTCTATGATGATATTTTTATGCGGTATATATGTATTTGTTTTTAAGTAAGTGATATATGTGCTTTTTATATGTATGCATATATAGTTGTTGTTTTTTTACGTATATATATATATATATATATATATATATATATATGTTTAGATATGGTTAAATTTTAAAATGCGTTTGATCATTTTTTGTTGATTCATGAAATGTTTTATGAAGTTGATGCCTTTAAGGGGCTGTTTTACTAATTAATTGTGTTGATTGACACATTTTGAATTTTTTATATAAGCCTCATTTTAGATTTGACTGTTATAGGCTTGATGAAGCTTGATAGCGAAAGCGCTTGCCAATTGTGTACATGAATAAAATTGCTACTTTGTGTTTTAAATCGAGAGTGGATTTATATATTGTTTGGAATTGATATCCTAGGAACCAGGGTCTGAAGAGACGTGGGCTGCCTTTTATGCTATTTGTTTGCTGACTGCCTAGGGTGACTGCGAACTAGTTTCTGACTTTATTTTTATGATATGGTATGTCTAATCATTTTCAAAAAATACAGAAAAACTTTTATTAGGAATTTATTTGAGGTTAATGTTTAAATAAAATAAATAGATGGTATTTCTACTCTGAAGGAGAAGAAGGAGACTAGGCCTCATCAACCCAGTGGTATATTTGGCTTCATTAAATTTGTTTGCTAGAAAACTGCAGAGCAGAGAAAATGATATGGTAGGAAGAATTTTATTGCATAAGCATAAGATCACATGACAAAAGTATTACCTGAGGGAAAAGAAAGAAGTATAGTGTAAGTTCTATCATAAAGGAATATATATAGAAAAATACAATTCTGGAAGATAAGCATAAAAGATAAGTCCATGTAGAAGATTATGACATGAAACAATAGTGGCCATGAGAAATGGTACGAAGGGGAAAATAACGGAGTCTATATTATATCACCAAATGCTTAAAAAAACGAACGATGAATAATCGAACCAATGTAAGTGAAAGCTTACAATCTCAAAAGTTCAGAACAGCGATTTTTTCCAAGGGAAAAAAATCGCTGTTCCAAAAAAATAAAAGAAAAAAAATACATAAAGTTCCCCCCTACACACACACTCCTACTTAAATATACCAACTCCGAGATCGCACTACAGTGCTGGAAATGGCATAACAGAAGTGGCCAAGCAAATTCTTTCCCTGGGAAAGAATTCTCTTAAAAGCTGCTTCGTTATTTTGCCTTTTCATTGTTTTAAGTTCGATCAATACTCATTCCATAGAATGCGTCTTCAGTCATCTAATAGGAACCCAAGAAAATGGTACTATCATGGTACAAGTTTGTTGGCCACTGCAGATGAGATGCTGGTGATAAGGAAGGCATATGTTTCAACTGAAACTTAGTCAAACTCTGAAGATTTACCAGACATCCTGGAACATTCTGACAAGCCTTTGAGTGAGGAACGTGTTTGGGAAACAAGGAAGAGTTATGCTGTACTAGGGCCTGCAACTGAAGACAGAACACAGCAGCATTTGTCTGAACAAACACACCAGATGGCTCATGTTTCTGCTAGAAGAGTTTGTAAGCTTGATAGACATTTTGATAGGACAAATTAATTGAGACGTTTTTGTTTTAGCATGGTGCATTCAGTGTTGATTCATTTGGGAACTGATAAATTTTATGACATCATATTTCATACACTTACCCTGATGCAGGTTTTTTAACCGAAGTTGAGGATGAAAACAATTTTCACCCACAGAACTGCAAACATTCCAAGTAATGACTTATTATACAGATTAGAGTTGATATAGTGAAGAAGACATAATGCATTACTTATAAGCAATGTGCAGAAATGCGCACTGTAGCTAAACTGATGAAAGAAATGCATGCAACTGATCCGTTGCAGTGTTGGTTACTTTGTATAAAGATAATAATAATGTTGTGTCAGTAATGTTAGAAGGGTAGGGGTAAATTGAAGGGGTCTATATTAGAACATTGACTTTTTAAAACGTCAAATGTTCAAATATTGACCCCTATTCAGCGAACGCTGACAATATTGAACATGCAGAACAGCGAATTTTTTCCCAGGGAAAAAATTTGCTGTTCCGACACAACACAAGCACACCAAACAAACAGCAATCCACACACATACACCTAAAACCCTACATCTAACCCTACACTAAACTGTACATACACCACTAGCTATCCACTTACCTTAACCCAAACCCTAACCCTAAGGTCCATCATTATTGCACACTCACCTCACCCATACCCTAACCCTAACTCACCTACCCCTTCCTAACCCTCACGTCCACACAATCGCACACTTACCTGATCCCGACCCATAACTTTCCACCACAGCGCTGAAAATAGCGAAGCCACAGGAACGACCAACAAAATTCCTTCCCTAGGAAGAAATTAGGTGTTCCGCAGCTTCGCTATTTTCAGCATTCGCTGAATAGGGGCCGATATTAGGATATTCGAAGTTGTGAAACTTCGATGTTCTAATATAGACCCAAATTGAAGTACACTTTGAAGAAAAACTTAATTGAACGGCTATTCCACAAGTAGTAATTCCCAAACATTGCTTTCATCAAAGAGTGAAATAATCGTAAAAAAAGTCATCAAAAGGTAGATTGATGGCAAGGGATTGTGTTATTAAAAAAGAAACCTTTTAGGATAATAATAGTGTCTAAGAATAAAGAAAAGGTGTAAAATGTTTATGGAATGAAATAAAAACGTAAGTGGTATATAGGCAGTAAACACACAAATGGTGATTATTAAGTTTTAGCTATGATTTGAAATGGAGAAGAAAGAAGGTAGAACATGGTGTAAAGACCTGTAGAGATGGTGTGAGGGCTTTTTATTAGTTTATAGTAAAGGGGAAAAAGAAAGAGAGAGACTGAAACCAAAGAAGGAAGATTTAAAACTGAAATTGATTTTCTGTTATTTAACAGACGTCTGAACGAAACAGAGTCAGGGTTAGACAGAGAGTTTTTTTTTTGGCCACTTAACAATATGGTCAGATTTTGGAGAGAATAACAAAAGTGTGAAGGAAGGAATGGGTTTTAAGCAGTAGATGTTGCCTGTGTAGCACACAAAGTGTACAGAAGAATGGAGAAAGCTATTTAAATATCATATTGGGATAAAATAATTTTACAAAAATTGGACAGAATGGGTGAGTTATAAGAAGAAATAGAATGCATTGCATATAGAAATTAAAATGGACTGTGATTTATCTAGAATGGAGGTGTATGAAGAGATTTATCAATGCAATAAATAAGCTGTTTCATTAGGAGATAAAGTACAGTTTATGCAAGAGAAAAACAAATAGATCAATGAGTTAAAAATTTAATTTGCAATAAAGGCTGATTTAGAGAGACCAATGTAAAGTCCATGGAGGAAAAGAAGAGGACATTCCCTTTTTAGGGGAAACTGTTCTATATTCTGAAAGCATGATGTAAGAATAGGAAAACTGTGAAGGAAGGATTGTCAAGAAAAATAATGAATAAGGAGAGGTGGTAAAGATAGATGTTTCACTAATGTTTGAAGAAAAAGGACAGAGTAAAAAGTATAAAGTAAGAGGTTGAAAGTATTTTTGAAGAGATTAAATAGATCTTAAGAAATGATATTAAAACAGATACCATAAATGGAGCATTAAGTAAAGAAAGAACAGAAAGAGTATCGGGATTAGATGGAACTGGTTATTACTTTTATAAGGAAACAGAAATGGAAAAGAAGTTGATTACCTAACTACTTAATGAATGGTTAAATGAAGGCTTATGAGTGGAACACTATGTTTGGTTGTTGTTGAGATTTGTTACATTAGCACATGGCAGATAACATCAGAGTGGTGGTCTTAAGATTATCAGTTGGTTCCCTATAAGTCACAGAGTGACAATTCTTACCAATCCTGTCATTTTTAAAATACTAAAATAAGGTTATTGGAATGAATGAAGAAAATGTTAGCATTACGAGAACAAGCTTACACATAAAACAACAATGAATGCCTCAAGTTAGTCAGACTCCCTTTCAAGACAACCATAAGAGAAGGAGCCTTCTCCAAATTAGGTCTTGCTGTTTGGAGTAAACTGTCAGATGATGTAAGAAACCAATAGACTCTATCAGCATTCAAAACTACACTAAAGAAACACCTTCAGGAGGAAGCCACTTGTACCTGTTTTCAAGACACAGGATTTTAATCTGATCTCACCCCTCATCAGCCATATCTAAAAATTTAAGACCGTCCATAACTGTAGAACTTGTCAAATCATGTAATAATATAACTAATCCAAACTTGTAAATAATGCTAACAATGTCATTTCTGGCATCTATGTCTACCACTGTATTGTAGTCATGTAAT
>NC_056749.1:692436051-692441051 GCF_019279795.1 Protopterus annectens
CTCTTTTCATTGGTTAAAAAAGCCACTGTGGTGCCTCTTAAGATCACTGTATGTACTGATGCCTGGGCCATCACTCAACAATCTGGTAAAATAGTGCTAGCCATCAACTTTACACTAGGGATTTTTATAAGAGTTCCTAGCAGATGCTCCCTGTGGTACACATGCTGGGAGACTTTCATTCCATATGACACAAGATCCCTTCCACATGTGGTATGCTCAGAAGCCACAGCTACTTCACAGCTTGGAAGCTAGAGGGAAAATGTAGCAGATTCATTCTGATGCACATTGCATGTGTCACATAACATGCATCAATGGGCAATTAGGCTTCATAATAATACCCAGTGCCATCTCATATTCACACACAGTTTAATGGCATGCCATGATGGTATTTGGGATGTGAAATACACTGGTCAAATGTATGTTTCCTGTACAACCCAAGTCCCTGACCATGGTTGAATTAAGGGTTTCTGGAGCACAAGACTGATGAAAATACCAGCAATTCCACATTTGTCAGTAACCTGCCTATGCATATGCAATGTGCTTTGTGGTTATTTATGCATCTTCACAGTCATATACGAGCCTCATTGTGCAGCATTGGGCTGATACACATTGTGGAAAATGTGCAGATCAGAGACATTTACCATTAATTGCCTTGTTAGTATAATTGCTGCTTTATGAGCCATAATATTGCGAGATAAAAACAGCTGTAGCCATCTCATGCTTATCATGCTACAGAAGTTTGAAGAAGAGCAAATTAATAGTAGTAGATATCAAAGAATTCACTCCAGGAGGGAAGACCAGATCTTCAGCTCCTGTGGTAGGGTCTATATATGACAGTGACACACGGAGAGGATGGGTAATTCACTTTACTACTGCGTTGCTGTTTTGGTGGTAGGTTGCTCTTCATCTACCTGCTAACAGGGCATGGGTAGTACAGTAAGTTTTGTAATTGACCTCTGCAGTGCATTACCACAGTGTTTTACAAACTACAGAATAGCGTAATTTGTGATGGGGTGAAAGGACACAGACTATATGCAGGTTTGGGGGATTGACTAAAAGTGCTATTTTTTGGGGGGGGAGACTCCATAGCCATAGCTGATGCCACTTGTGTGAGGAGGGCATGGTGTGCTGCAATGATGCATCCCTGTGATTGTGCCTGAGGTGTGGGCATCATTAGCCCACCTGGATAGTGGCTTAAGGGCTGTGTGAGTTACACTATACATCTGTTGTGCAGCACTGACAATAGTGGGTTGTGATGCAATGCATGCTGTCAGTGTATTCATATCCTATATGGAACCTACTGGATAATGTGGCATAGGATCAGAACACAGTTAATGGATACTAATATAATGTACATATCCAGAACATTTGATGACCATGCTTTACAGGGCTGCTAATGGTGCACATGCCACAGAACAGTTCATCCCCATGCTGCCCTACTGGGACATGATGAGGGCCTGTTATGGTAGAGGTACAACTAATGGTGGCATAGACATTAACTGGGTGTCTGAACACCATGACAAGTGCTGTCTATATAATATACCTCCTCACTGTCCATTGCTCTATGTTCCCATTTACAGGTTGTGACATGGCACCAAAAGAAGAGAAGTGCTTAGAAAAGCTCTCTGCAGCAAAAACAGATGTGCTATTGCAGATCCTGTGTGAGTGCAGATTGTGGATACTACTGGCACATAAAAATGATCAGGCCTTCCTTGGCTGTATGTGGTGTGAGCTAGTGGCAGACATTAATGCTGTCAGGTACCACAATAACATAGTATCTCATGACTGGTAATGGGTCACCAACATGATTCTGTAAGTCTGACAAATAGGCCATTCCACTGAGTAGGTGGCCATGAATGGGGTGCCTACCATCGGAGAGCACCCTGACTGCCAAGGAGGAGTTCTTGTTGCCTCCGTCTGGAAGGACAGAATAGTCATTGATACCTGGCAGAGGCCTGGATGATAGAGCTGAACTGGATGCACATTTCTACATCTCTGGAGGTGATGCTCCAGGTTGCTATTACCTTATGTCAGTATATTAGCTTAGAGACACTCATGTACCATATACTCAGATACACAGCAATGCCTTCTCTCCTCTACATACACATCTGGGATGCAGGTACATTCCACACAAGGAACACGTGTGCATTCTTCATGAAGCAGTACTTTGCAATGTGTGTGCATCACTAGATGGTAAGATTACTACATATTTGTAAAGTCACACATCTGTGCTTACCTGTCTCCTTTCACATGTTCTGTGGAAATAGGGTCTTCAGCCATGGAACAGGGCATGCTTGATGGTGATTGTACATGAAACACTGAAGGCACTAGCAACATTATGGTAGCACAATGATGGGGCATAGTGCCACTGCTAGCAATGGTGACTGTGAGGAGTACATTACTTCTTATTTCCAGTGACAGAGCTCTTTTTATGGGGGAAATCCTCCCCCACCTGAACTCATGGAAGGATAGGTCATGCCAAGTGCACCTACTCATATGGAACAATCATCTCCTGCCCATGCATCTACAGTGGATAACGGCACATACACAGAGCAAGGCTACAAGGGTTTGAAGAGGCAGCCCAGTTGTCATTGACAACATGCCACCTGTAATTGTCTGAGATTGGTATCACAATTGGTATTAGTTAACAGATGTGCAGGGCAGTTATCCTGGCACAGGTAGATGTCACCGGTGTTATGGTAGAGATGAGAGGTATAGTGCAAGGCCTGCATAATGACATACATGAGGGCTTCCAGGTCATGGCCACTTTATTGGTAAGTTGGGCAGATACATGGCTGTCTTCACAGCCTCTATATTCCAGGTAGGAACAGACAACAGGCAGGCAATCATAGTTTCATGTTTGCAACTCCCTCAATCCCCTTGCTGTATCACAAATACCTTTCCACATGGTTAGTAACACTCACTACACCTTTGTGCCCACTGCTGATTCCAATCACTGTGCTCCTCCCCACCTATGTATATAGTAATTACTCTGTTGGTCCTCATGGCTGTGTTATATGGGTAAATGATGCCCATACTTCTCAAACTCTTAGTGCAAAAAATCTGGACAAAGCCCAACAAAATGGGAGGAACAGTGGCCCAAAAATAGGGACATATTTTAAATATTGCTCTTTTAAACTTAGAAAGTTGTTAATGTAACAGGGTTTGTTTTAACATACATTTTCTGAAGGATTTCAAGTCTAAAATTCAAATGTATTTCATTAATTTACTGACATAAATCCTCAGATCATCCTATTGATTTGCCAGAAAAGTATAGATTTTTCAGAGGAACAGACCAAAAATATAAGGCAAAAATCTGGACATTCTGCAAAAATCTGGGCAGTGAGAGGTATGATGATGCCTGAGGCATAGCCTGGTCAGCCTATGCACTGTGGAGTATACTTGAGTGTGGTATTGTATACATCAGTTTTAATCTTTGTTATGTCTTATACAGCCCATAGACATATTTTTATTTATTTATTTTACATTTGTTAACCAGGAAATTCCGACTGGACCAGGTCCATTCACAGCGGAGGCCCGGGGAGAAAAGCTCCTGCTTTAGTTCAACAAAAGAGACAACATAATAAGGAATAAAAAAATAAAAAAATAACAATAAAAATAAAAAAATAACAATACAAATGAAATAATAATAGTTTATACAGTGCTGTGCAATCGTCATGAGAAAAATACAACATGCTGTGATGTGGGCCGAAGCCATGTTGTGTGGTAGAGAAGAGATTATGTGTGTTAAGGAATGTCATGACTTGCAAGTAGATGCATTTCTCTAGAATTTTAGATAGGGGGCATAGGATGGCAATAGGGCGGTAGTAGGAGAAGTCATAGGAGTTACCCCCTTTATGAAGAGGAATAATATAAGATACTTTCCAGAGTTTGGGTATATAGGATTCCTGTATGGAGTGGTTGATTAGGATGGAGATAGGATATGATAGAGAGCCATTAGCCATTTTTAGGTAGGTAGCAGGTATGTTGTCGGCTGCAACGGTGGTGGGTTTAAGCTTTAGGAGGAGTTTTTTGATTGTAGAGGTGGGGACAGGTGATAGAGTAAAGGAGGGGGACATTTTGGATAGATTGGATTGGGCTTGTGATGGGCTATGATTGGTTAACTGACTGGAGAGGGCTAAGATGGATTTTGTGAAGTGGTGATTAAATTGAGTGGTGATGCCTAGAGTACTATCTGTAGAGTTTGGAGCTGGAGTAGTGGTTTTGCCTGGTTTCAGTAAAGAGTTAATAGAATGCCAGAATTTTTGCAAATTTTTTTAATATTTGTTTTGGGCACTAAGGAAGTAGTTTTGTTTATTTTATTTGGTTTCAGCCTGAGCCTTATTTCTAAACTGTTGATAGTTTTGCTTGGAGCTAGTAGTGTTTTCAATCCTCTAGATTTTCCAGGATTTATCTCTGGCTTTTAGTAGTACTCTAGTGTCCCTACTTAGCCAAGGTGCATAGTTAGCTTTCACTCTAATCTTCCTGCTGGGGTCAAGTCTGTTAAGAACATCAATAAATGTAGTATTGAAGTAGTCTACAGCCTCGTCTAATCCTAGGGTTCTTAGTGGTTCCCAGTTACAGTGGCTTAGAACAGTATTGAGGTTTTATGGGGTCATCTCATACTAGTTTATAAACAATAGGTTTGGGTAGGTTAGAGTGTTTGCGGAGTACGAAAGTGGGGAGATGGTCACTGAGACCATCTTGGAGACAACCTACTTTATAGTTTTTCTTGAGGTAGCTGGTTAGAGTCCAATCAAGAATAGATTCTTTTTTTGATTTTTTGTCTATTCTAGTGGGCTCTTCAATGAGTTGAGAGAATCCATATAGATTAATATGCTTAGTGGGACATATCCCAGATGCAACCACTTTGACAGTTTGCTGTAATTGCTTCTACTTAACAAAATCTACCTCTGCTCCTGATTCCTCCAACAGTTCCCTCAGCTGGCACCTGTTCCACTCCTGGCTACAGTTTGTCTGCTTCAGCAATGGCAGTTTCT